>NC_048894.1:70949077-71109046 GCF_011077185.1 Oxyura jamaicensis
ACAGGTTTTACCTTTGAGAGTTTGTAAGTGATTCTGTACGGGTTGACCACACTGAAACAAAAAAGATCATGCTTAGACTAAGAGTTTATTGCTTGTAAAATGACAAAGAAAGCCAACAAACTTGAAGAGCTGCTGTGTACTTTGAGTATTGCCGTGGAAATCTTCTCCAGTTTTGGGTTGCTTAGTCTCTATTGTGAGAAAACAGAGCATTTTCTTTCCATTGTTCACGCAGTTTGTTTTGATAAACAGTTGTGTGATTAAGGGCTCTGGAGCTGAACACTAATGACTGAAAAACCTCGTGGCTTCACTGTATGTATGCATGTAACAAAGCATGTTTATTGATGCACAGTTTCAAATCGCTAGACAAGCAGTTGTTTCACAGTGAGAAAGTGAAGCAAGCAGTTGAACAAAAACCCTGCTGTCATTTGGCAGCACAATCGTGAGCAAAACCTGTAGTTATGTTAGAGACCACTAATGTTTGGTATGCTGTTGGCAAACTGTGCATTTTATTTGTGATGGCAGATCCCCAACTATCTGTGTGCTGCAGCAACAGTTGTAGCCAAAATTCGCAAACACACTTCTGCCTTAAAGCACTTTCTCTCTTTTTATACATGGACAGTTTAGGGTAGGAGCTGTTGGGTTTATGCCTCTTCTTGTCCCATCATATTCCCTTCCTAGCTCAGTTTATAATTCCCTGGACTTTTGTGTGCAAATAACAGACATTGAAACTGCTGCATTGTTTTAGTCTTAATCAAGTATTGTTGTTTTTATTTTGGGGCCAGGTTTGGGTTTTTTTAAAGTGTTTTCCCAGCATTTCTGCTCTTTTGGAAAGATTTTAAGAGCCATTAGTGACCTGTGATAGCAGCAGTTCTATAAAATGCTGACCTCAATTTTACTTTTTTTTTGCTTTTTGCATTTCTAAGGTAGCTGGAGTCTTGAAAGTCACGCAAACAGCACTGGAAGTTTGAAAGTGTTAAAACTGAAATCCTATAATTATCTTCCTTAGATGGTAGAAAATAAAATCCTGTTACATATATATATATTATAGCTTTTCATATTATAGTAATATTTTCATATATATTATATATGAAATACTATAATATATAATATTATTATAATATTTTCATATTATAATAATATTATATATTATAGTATTTCATAGGGTATAAAGAGCAAAGACCCCAATTCTGGTAAACTTACTTAAATGCGGTAGTAGTGGGTGTTTTTGTCTCTCTCTCCTTGTACTTGAAAGGAACTGTGTATGGGGAGCTGAAAACAAACATCAGTCTGGTCTCCAGTCCTAACTAGAAATTTGTCCTAGGAAAAGAAAATCCCAATTCCTCCAAACTGTTTTTATGGGATCTGTACTTCAGTCAAGCTCTAAGAAATTAAGTGGCTAGTTCAGTTTCCACATTATCTGTACAAATTTGTGTTTTTTTTCATATCGTTGTGACTCAAGTCAAACAAAACTAGGTATTTCTGGCTTCTGCTTCTGTGTTGTAATTGTGGTCAGAATGCAAGAAAATCTTGGGAGTGGCAAGCCTGCAAAGATAAACGCTGCCAAGTTCCTCACAGCCTTGATTTGAGCTGCATGTGTACGCTGGTGATTGAGATAAGTACAAGCTGTCCTGTGATGCTCATAGGAGCGGAGGGAGGTGCTGCTTTGAGCATGTAACACTTTCTCGTTGCAGGATTCTTTTTTCATGACTTTTTCCATGGAAAATTCTGGTTTAGGAGAGAAAATCAGAAACATGTACTATAGGAAGGGAAAAAAACGGTCTCATTGTCAATAACCATACGCTGGAAAGCAGTTGCATGTAGAAATCCTTCCCTAGGTGCTGTTCTAAAGTTGACAGTCATCTTTTGAATCTATTGTCTCGCAGTGTGTTGTGTAAAGTAGCATCTTACTAGAAATCAGTTGGCCACCTTCCCATGCGTCTATTTATTGAAGCACTTTACACCACCCCTTAACCATATAGCTCCAATGCAGTGTTCCCAGATAGCCGGCCCTATCTCGCTTCATTGTGTCTTGGCTTAAATAGGAGAAATTCTCTGGGGGCAGAGCCTGTGTGTTTACCTATTGCACTGAGAAGAGGTGCCACATTATAACATAAATACCTGCATCAGGAGGTGGGTATGGCTGGATAGCTTAGAGGGCAGAGGAAACTTTCAGTGAAGGAGTTTTTTCTGTTTGCTTGCTGTGTTTGAGTGGGATCAGAAGATACTAAGAGCTCTCCTGAAAAATGTGATCTTCAAATTAGTAAGGTGTAGCTTGATTTCTCTAGCTAGCTGGTCATTTTTGGTTTGCAGACTGAAACTGCTGCAGATAATCATTTGTGGCTTTAGAAAGCAGTGGTCCTCCAGAAATAATTGAAAATTGCTGGGCTGAACTCCCAGTGCTTCCAGGCTACTGCGGGGTAGCTGGTGGTGGAGAGGCAGATCCTGACTGAGCAGGCTTCCAGAAGACAGGCTTTGTGGTTTTAGCTCAGGTAGCAGAAACTGGTGTTCAAATGGAGTAGTGGTGCTTTATGTAGCCTTATCTTTCATCAGACCAGGACAGACTTGTTGCCATTTTAACAAATTCATTTAGGACTTTGTGTTGCTACTTAGTGCAGGCTTGGCAAAGCATCAGACAAAATGGCCCTTCTGTTCTTCCTAGACTATTGTCCTTTCCCTCTAATCGTCCCCAAAGTCTGACACAGGATCCCACTTCTCTTTTGCTTCTTCTGTCACTCCTTTCCCAAAAACCAAACCAAACAAACAAACAAAAAAGCCCTGACCACTAGCCCACCACATCTGATTATTTTGTGGGCATGATATTCTGTTACACTGCTGCATTCCCTGAGACGGAATCACTTTGGAAAATGCACGTGGTTTAATCATCCACTTTTTTCAAGACTATTGATCTTAGATAACAATAAAGCGTGTATTTTATGGGACTATAATTTGCACCAGCTTGTACTCTTATGTAGAAAAGCTGTGTGTAGTTTTTCACTGCTGCTGGATGTGCTCTTTCCATTCCTAAACCCTCATAGAGTCTTCTGTCCACCTCTCATGGGTGGAGAAAACACCCTGTCCTCCTTGGCATTCGCAGCTACTGCAGCTACTTACCACATTGTGTGCATGAAGAGAAGTAGATGCAAGATAACCCTTAGAAAAAAAAATAAAATAAAAAATTAATTAACATCTCTGAGCAGTTTTCAGCTGAGGAATAACTTTCTTTGCTCCATGGAAACAGCATTCCTCACTAACTCCATTATATCTGCAAACTTGTTGAGTTCTTCAAAAGGCCCAAGCCTGTGAGGTGCTTGATGCTGTGAATTGGTATTGAAGTGGTGAGTTACAGCAGGTGTTGCTTGCTTGCAGGAGGCATTAGAGATCCTAGTCAATGAGGGCAGGAGATGTTGGTGTATTTATTAAGTTAGTTAACAGTGTTCATGTAACTGTGGCATGTTAAATGCAAGTTTTAAGCAAAGTGGGAATTGGATTAATTGTTCTCTAATCAGAAGTCTGTTATGGGAGGGAGAGAGGAAGGAAAAAGGCTCTTCTGTTGATTCAGTAGCAGCAAGATATGCTGTTAGCATAACTTGTTATAAAAGCATGGCAGTTAGATCTTGCAGATCATAGAAGATAAGGCCACAGAAGTCAGATCCTGTATTTTTCTGTGAGAGTGGAAATATGGTTGTATCTTTCTTAGCTGTACATAGAGCTTGCTAAATCATGTTAGCTAAATGTACATTGTTTACTGAGTTTACATTGTTGAGTTTACGTTGTTGAGTTTATCAACTTAGCGCACTGCTTAAACTCGGTAAATGAGTTTATCAATATATTTTAAGTGGCAGCTTCTAGCAGGTAGGATGGAAGTAAATGGAAATAAAATGGGTTTGTGGTGAAGAATATGGACTTTATGTAGTGTTAGGTGAGTGTGGGAGTGATTAGGTGAGTTTTGGGCATTGGTGGCAAAATTTGTGGGGAGTTCTCAGCTTTCTCTCAAACTTCAAAAGGTGCATAATACATCTGCTCCTAAATGAGAAGTTCTCCAATGTGTTCAAAACTTCAGTTTTCTGGGAAGTTTGGGATGTGTTTAAGCTTGGCCCAGGTCTTCCTGAAGAGTTACAACGATGTAGGGTTTGGGTTTTTGTTTGTTTTTAATTTTTGTTTTCTTTTTTCTTAAGCCCTGAGTAAGAAAGGTTCCATGAACATACTGATTGACAGAGAAGTCAGGTGATTGACACAGATCTACTGTTTATAGCAGGCAGTGAGTTAAGCTGCTTGTAAATAGCGTTTCCATTGCTCTCTCCTGTCTGTGGTGGCAGAGATTGACAGAGCTAATGAATTCAAAGGCACCTGTGTAATCCAGTTTCATACTGCTAGAATCCATGTTCCCGTTTCTGTTTATCTAGGGATATTTTTAAACTGTATACATGTATGTATGTTTAAAATAAGCACTACCTACATGCACATTGTATATGTTTAATTGCACATGCTTTCAAAATTCACTATGACTTGTCAGTGGAACTGGAGAGGGAAGAGAGCAGATGGTTTGCACTGAGGTGCCTCTTGCCTTCTGGATGAGCTTAACAAGTACAAGATTTAGATGCAGAGTTACAGTGCTTGATCCTAGAGGTTAGCACAAAGGCATGGCCATAGGTAAATCCAAGCATCTTTATTCTAAGAGAGTATCTGCGTTGCTGGACTGAGCTCTCCTTTTTCCATTCCTGTTAGTCACTTGAAATTTTATAAGGGAGTACAACTTAAGTTGCCTAACTTTTTCAGACATGGATGTCAACGACACTATTCTGCCAATTGACACTGAGAATGTTTCTGAGGAGAGAATTTCTTTTCTTTGGAAAATGCTGACTTGTTGGAATCAAAGCTTTTTAATAGGAATGTGTGTGTCTACAGAAGTGGGGGTACTATCTGATTTTGAAGTAGCCAGGAGCTCAATTAGTAAGGGTATTTGTCTGAGACATGGGACATGTGCACCCAAATCTGACCTCTCTTTGAGTAAGGCAAATCCCAGTCTTCAGGAAAACATCTTTGAAGGGACATGTCTTTATCCTAGTGTTAAGTAGATCAATATTCAGTTGCATAAGTAGCTTGCTAAGGGAAAAAGGTTGTACAGCCAGTTCTAGCATCTAAAGAAAAAAAAAATAGGAAAATTTGTTTTTCCAAGTGATTTTCACTTTGGTAAAATTTCTCTTGTAGGTCCTTTAAGACTCTGTAAAGAACTGTAACTGTAACCTGCTATCTCTAAGTGAAAGGCTGATATTGTTTCATTTAGAGATACACTCTAATTCCAGCTGTTTCATCTCCTTTGAGGTTGTGCTCTGTTGCTGGATTTGAAAGTAGAGATGTTTTGCTGTACTAAATACGTAACCTTTTTCCCCCAATTTCTATAGTGGATGTAAAAATTAAGGCATGCTGAACAGAAAGGTTCTACCAGCTTGTGGCCAACATGCTCTTTTCATAAAGCAATTAAATGACTTGGAGGAGGAAATGGGTTTGCTTACAATATTGAAAGCCCTTTCCATATCTGTGAACTGTCTCACTATAAATGAGCTGTAAGCACGGTTGATTAAGTGTTAGTTGAAGTTAATGACAGCAGAAAGAAAAAAAGCAGGTTTGGAGGAGGCCATGTACAGGCTTCACCTTCAGCCTGCCTTATGCTTTTGCCTTGGTGTTATGTAAACAGCTTCACTATTTTACCACAACTACCTGATCCGTTCCTGTGCTCTCTATTTGTCATGCCATTATCAGCTGCTCAAAACTGAAGTGACAGCTCTAAGATGTAGAGTGTGTTTTGAACATAGGTGTTGTTCTGTGACTCCATCAGCAGTGGCATTGCCCAGGGGACCGTGTTGAAAAATAGGACTCGTCTATATGAAGTGCCAAGCACATGTCATGGGGAAAGAAGCAAAAAAAGCGAGTGACGGTTTGTTTCCTTTTTTTCCTCCAGTCCACTGGAGAGTCAGGTCGGTGTTCACAACTTAACACTGTTCAAGAGCTTACCTCTCTCGCTCCCTTTTCCCTTCTAAGGGAGTTACAGGTTTTTGTCTGCGTGGCTGAAAAAGATCCCTTGGAGTTCACTCTTGGCTATACAGAATAGCTAAAAGCTGAGACTACACTTGTCTCTTCTCCTGACCAACCTGGTAAGCAAGAATTTAAGAAAAGCTAAGATCACTGACTGCTCAGAGGTGACTGGGATTCCCCAGGGGATGCTGTCCTCCTTGCAGTTCTTTTTGCTGTTTCATGGCCCACCGAACCACAAAGACAAAAATACCTTTTGTTTGCTCCCACTGATGGAGACACAGGCCTCTGAAGTATTTATGTGCTGCTGGAAGCAGTGTTTGCTAATAGCACAGGTTCTTGTGAGAAAAATCTCAATTTTCTTCAGATGGGATCTTCTGTGAAGCATATTTTATTCGCGATTGCAAGGGCGGGCATCCTGTCAATAAGGAGTGCATTTTAGTAAACAAATCATAACCTTTTATTCCCTATTACCTAATGCCTGATCACCTCCCCTGTTTCCCCATTGGCTGAGTACTACGGGTTCACAAGCTACTCAACGCTCCTCTGTACCATATATGTACAATATTTCTTTTTTTCAACCCTTCAATTTCTCCTTTCTTATGTTTTGAGAACTTGTGATCTTTGTTTTACTGTTCTCACACTGCTCATCCTCTTTTTCTCAAGCTTCTACCTTATTTTGGAACAGTGAGGCCTTCTACTGTCCACTTAGCTACTTAGCATTTCTCCTTATTATGACTACACAACTACCTTGGAATAAAAAAAAAATAATTCTCTTCTGTAAAACCACAACTTTGTTTCTCACATTCTCAAAGTTAAGCTGTTTGCCTGTTGTAGAAGTCTATTTTTATAGAAATGTCCATTACAGGTAATAATCAACATTAATAACTTTTCATCCCATTGAGAAGCTCCCAAGCAGGGTAAGCATATGAAGGGCTGGATTAAAGAATTTGATTTAATGCTTAATGCTTAAGCGGAAAGGCTTTAGTTTCTTAGCAGATAATTCATAAACTCCTGTCACCCCCTGCAGGCATGGTCTGTCAATTTTCATTAAGATTAAAAACTTAGGCATTGTTAAATGAGTTTCTTCTCAGCAAGAACTTCTCATACCTACCATCAAATAGGTGTATCCCAAGCAGTGATAGCGGCAAATGAAACTGAGGAGGGCTAGGACTTTTTGGCATTGTGAGAAGTTGTATGTGTGCAACATTCTGCTTGTGGGGAAGGGGCAAGCCTCAGCCATGGATTTGGATAGTTAGGATTCTGACCTGTGTACTCCACTGTATCAGCTGTGGGGTTGATGAAATACCCACTGAATTGCCTCCACTTAAAGGCGTCTGAATTTATCATGTGGGATAGAAATTCATTAGCTTTAATTCAGATATAGTTCTGATTCCTTTAGAATTTACTTTTGCTTAAGGGAGTAAGAATGTACAAAAAGAACCAAGAACCTGATTTAATGGCATTTACCATACTAATGAATGCTTTTGTCCCAGAAGCTATGCTCAGAAATTGGAAGGCCGCTGTTGTTTTGTTTAATTTGAATGACAGCAAAACAGGAGTGAGTGGAGGGCTTATCAATGTAGATGTTGCAAACCAGGTCATAAAGAAAACCTTAAGCATAAGAAACTGCAGTTTCCCTGTGAGGCTGGCCATCGTTCTGTGGTAAGTCTCAGACTGTCTTAGAGCTAGCACTTCTTGTTCAAGGGAACAAGGCTCTCTTTGGGTAGACACCAGTTTTCATAAAGAAGGTTTTTAATGAACTCAGTCTTTTTTTTTTCTTCTGAAATACATTTTGTAGTATGAAGGAGACCATAGGTTTCTGTGACTACTTTGTGATTAAGGTGGATTAACCTCAGTTTGTGCTGTCGTGCTGCCTGTCAGGTGCTTGGCAATTCTGTGTTTCCTCAGAAGCAGAGGTTATACCCTACTGCCCAACTTTCCATTGCTATTCCCAGTACTTGTGCGGTACTGATTACCACAGAAGTACTGTGAAACGCAGCAAAGCACATGTTCAGTGGCATGTTCATAAAAATAGCAGCCATACAACATCTCCTGATATTGTCACATTATTCAAGTAGATTCTGCATATTCAGATGATGGCCTAGATGGTCCCAGAAAGCTTTTTGAAGCTGACCTGACAAACATCGACACATTTAAATGCATTTCTTACTGTGACTCTTAAATTAATTTGAAACTCACAATTTGAAGTTTACATGCAGAAGCACTACTACTAATGGTAATGCTAAACTTGACTGAAAAAGAGCTATTACATTCTTGTATTTGCATCATGAGAGTATGACAACAATATAGTTGTATGACCCAAGAACTTGTGCGTCAGCTTCTACAAAACTAGGAGAAGATCCAGAGAAAAGGGTTTTGGGTAAAATTTCATCCAAAACTAGCTCATCTTTACTACAGTTCAGGTCCTTACTTTTTCTTGTGAGTACCTATCATAGCTGTTAACTATTTTGTATTAGTTGTGCTTCATTCTGTAGTTTTGAAAAAGCGCCACCAAAAGCTTATGCCATTTGATTTTGATTCAGTATTCAGTACAGTCACTATTTTTCAAAATTTGTTTTTAAAAATGCTACGCATAAAATTCTAAAGAATAAGTATTTGGGTAGGGTTGGGGTTGGATTTTTTGTTTGTGTTTGGGCTGGTTTGTTTTGGGGGCTTTTTTTTTTTTTTCTTTTGTGTTATTTTCTTTTGTTCTTGCTTGTTTGTTTTGAGTGGTGGTGGTTTTGTTTTGCTATTATTGTTGGTGGTGGTGGTGGGTTTTTTAGATTTATTCCAGAATTTTCATACATACTTTACCCAACCCTTGGTAAAACTGTAGAATTGTACAGAAGGATCTAACGGTAAAGGGGCAGCAGGAGTACAGCTGGAAACAGTATTAATAGCAGACTCATTAATCAGTTCCCAGGAAGGAGATTCTTGCTATCTAAGGCTCTTTGAGCAACATAAAGTTATCAACTTCTTTTTCAGTCACAGTGAGACCACTCAGTATTCTTAAATCTGCCCAGTAAATTGATTGCATATACTCAGTTAAGCGGTAATTGTGTTGGATAGGAACAAAACTCAAAGCAAGAAACTTTGAGTCAGGTCTGGACTGACTCTTTCAGACAAGGAGGATGACTGAACATCTGCGTGGGTAGGGTTATTTTTAATGTTTTGGAAATAGTTTAATTATAAACATGTTTACATTTGACCTACTAGGCTGAGTAAATTCTTTCTTCATTAGTCTTAACTTGAGAAGATGAGCTTCTCTGTTTAGATATTAAATGAACTGGGACAAATGAGACCAAATTGCTTTTCCTAAATGTTTATGGACTGTAATAGTGTGTGTTGTCATCTCAGAGCATCACCTGCACTTTTTGTCAGTTGGAGATTCCTTTCTCTTAAGTGTTTCTTAGTATCTTCAAATTGATGATTTTGTTCTTGCTTTGAATCTTTTATGCTAAATGCTAGGGATCTAAGCGATATTTTTCAGTTGTATTGTGCTTCCAATAGTCTTATAAGACCTTTTTTCATTTTAATTTTTTTTCTTCATCCTCATAATTTATTCCCTTCTCTGAAAAGCCTGTGAAAGTTCTGGCAATTTTTAATTAATTTCTTTGGTCAGTTCTTCTGTCTTAACACTCTGCATCGTTTATGTTTGATATCCATCCGCTTTGCAACATACCCATTATTTCCCAACTGGAAGAGCACTTTTGTTATCACTCCTTCCAAGCTCTCTGGAGTTCCCACCATGCACGTTGCAGGGGAAAATGTGGTTACTTTACAAATTAGGCTTCTAAGATTTTTCATTTAGCTTACAGGTGGGGAAGGGAGGCATAATTTTGAAGCATGTGTGGTGGAAATTTCATGGCCACTCTGCCTTCATAAGGTAATTCTGAGATTGCTGTTGTTGCTATTTTTTAAGCTAATCAATGAGATGGGAAGCAGGTGCTATAAGAGTGCTGATGAAACATGGAGTCATTTGTCTTTAGCCTATAGGCTCTTGTTCACCCTATAACAAAAGTTGTGATGACTTGTGTCACAAGTTGTATATCATATCTGTTGGCTACACTGTATACTGACCAATTGCTGGTAGAAAGATGGTCAGAATGTGGAGGAAGCTTGAGAAATATTTTGCTTGCTTGAGAAATAGGCACAAAAATACAGGAATAGAGACCTAATATTTGTTGGATGACTCAGCAGTGAACTGGTGGCAGAAATACCACTGAGCAATTTCCATTTGGAAACTGTTGTAAACTGCCCTCTGATTCCTTGTGAAGTCAGATTACATGAGGTCATGGTTGCTTTATAGGGGCTTCTTGATGGATTTCTTCTTCAAAGTTCTTGAGTAAGTGCTAACACACAAAACAGAGAAGCTGGCTGAGGAGAGCTCTTGTGTTTTCCTCTTCAGTAAGAGTGAAAATCCTGTCGCTCCCGCTACTAATTGGATACCTAACTGCCCCTTCATTTACATTACATCACAGCATCTTCCTCTTGATGATGTAAGACGAATGAGTACGCCACTCAAGTGGGTAACAAAGAAGCAAAATGTACTGTTGGAACATGCATTTGTCTAATGAATTGTCTTAAGTTTAATGTGTGTGAATTAGCTGCTCTGTGTAAAGTTAATCCTTTCCAAGCTTGCTAATTTGAAGTGCCCATTACCCATATATGACTGGACATCTTGAATTCCCATTTAGGAACGAACATTTGCAAGGTTAATCTGTCTCCTTGCATGTAATGTTTTCGAGGTAATGTCCAAGTCTTCATAGGTACATTATCCAACTTAAGAGTTGCATTTTAGCTGAGAGTTGTTTTCATCTGAGATACCTACAACTGGCACATTTTGCTGAACTGAATGACTGTCAGCAAGAGAAACAATTAAAGTTGTATACATCAGTGGCCTGCAGTGGGCCGTAACACAAATCAAGAGTACATGGCTCAGCTGCCAAACTGCATGAGCAGCATCAAGGAAGAGAAAGCTTTCAGTTGACTAATCTCTACTGACTTAGGGAAAATGTAGCTTGCTCCTGGCTGTTTGGTTTTCAGAATGTCGCAAAAGCCCTGCCAAGGTTGTTTTTTGCTTGCTCTGTTCCAGACAACGTTGTGTGACTGGCGTTCTCTTGCCACTGTTACCCAAGTTCAGTTATCATAGAAGAAGAAAATTAGCCATAAAATTGTAAAAACAATTGCTAACTCCACAAAGTTCAGATTTCTTGACTGTGCTTTTGGTTCATGTCTGCTAATTTGTTAAGGTCTACTTGTGTTTTAGGTGAAAGGTTCCCAGAACATATGAAAACATGCTAGGAAATAATGGCAAGAGTAAGACTTTTCCACTTGCAAATAAGCATGTTGGCGACTCTTGTTGTACACATGGGTTTAAATACAAAACAGTTTTAAGTTGCACTAATTCCCTATATATGAAGTATAATGAAACTTAAGTGAAAACAAAACCCTGCTGCTGTTTGTTTTGTTTAGATATTGGCAAAGTTTGAAGCATGCTTTTTCTTCTTCCTTTCATAACTATTTCAATAAAGCGCAGACAAAATTAACTAAGAATTACTCTGTCCTCTTTTGTAAGTGAAAACAGGCATCTCTGCTGTCTTGTTAAGGTAAGCACAGTATTAGCATGCTACGGAATATTTTGTTCATACTATGAAACTCTTCTTTTTTGCGACCTTATTTTTGAGGAGTTGAGCGTGGAAGAGTGTTTTTTGGTTTGGTTTGATTTGTTTGTTTTAGGAGAAAGAATTTTGCTTTAGGAAGAACAACTAAAGTAAGTGTTAAAAGTCTCCAAAGGTAGCATATGCATGGCCTGATATCTCCAAAGTTAGGGTGTGGTATCAGCATCATTCACCTCTTTTGTCTTCTATGTCCTACTCTGTCTTGAAATCACCATTCTGACAGAAGGGGAAAAATTGATCTACACTACACACCAACAGAACTTCACAGCCTATGAATTAAAGAATGGAAGATCTTCAGGTGTTGAAAATCACTCGTCATTATTTAGCTTGTAGTACGGTGTATTCATGATACCTTTTATGTTCCTTCATATACCATGTCTAGTTAGCCTGAGCCCTCTGAGCTGGGCCCTGTCTGCTTTAACAGCATGTTAAAAATAATTCTTTGCAATGCCAGTACCTCAGATAACATTCTTTCAACTTCTTTCAGAGCTGTACATTGGCAATTAAGGTATGTCTTTGGTTAAATTTTTTGAGGAAGAAGCTCTTGGTTAAATCAGAAGCCACTTCCTTGAAACTTAACTTAATGGAGTGTCTTCATAGGTGTCTCAAGGTGCTAAGTCTTCTTATGAGCTTGAAAATACTGTCCTTTTAACTGTAGACACTTTTTTTCTCTACTACATAAATATTTTGAATTGCCAGCATTATTTTTTCTGCCTGAATTTTCTCACAGCATTTTATTTCTGTATTCATCACCCTTATGTCTGCCACCTTACACTTTTGAAGTTGCAAGTAACTTTTTCCATGAATGTTTTATTTTTGTTATTGTAGTGAGTAAGAGGATATAAAAACAAGGTACATTCACTGCAACTGCAGGAGCCTAATCTGAAACCAGATGCTGTGCTGGAATAGAGCAGTGAAGAATCAGGCCCAAAATAATGATTGATTGTAATTTATTGTAAACATGGGATTTTTTTCCAAGCAGCAATTTTTTTGGATGAAAAGTACCCAGAATGTCTGAATTGACTCTAACATTACAGCCATCCAAAACATTCATAATAAAATCCAAACCAGCTCAAACATACTTGGTTTTTAGTGTTTCATTATAAACCCTAAACTCAGCCAAGGTTAGCAAGCCTCTGAAAATCTGGCCAGAACCGTGAGGGAATCTAAGAATGAGAGAATCTAGGTCAGTTTATTCTTTGTGGATGGAAACATGTAAAATTTGATGGTTTTACGTGGTTTCAGCTTTTTAGCCAGGCAAAAATTCAAAGTTGAATTAAGCTCCAAGTGAGTAATGTAGCTAAAACGAGTGTGGCCTGCTTCCTACACTTCACTTGCGTGGTCCAACCCCTTGTCCGAGGTGACTCAGGTTCTGGTGTCTTGCACCAGACCCATGGAGGAGAGGGCGATGGCTCATCACTAATCTTGGATATGGCACAAAAGAAATCTGTCATTACAGTCTTTATTTGGCCTTCTGGGGCATTATTTCAGAGCGCTAAGGCAGAGAACTAAGGGCAGATTTTCCAGGAGAGGAGGGTGAGTCAACTCTCCTGCTAACACCGTGGTCTGTCACGGTATGTGTCCAGCACAGTGTTTTCATGTATCCTGATGGAGAGGTCTTAGAGAGAGAATGTGCCCAATACATATGCTGAGCTGTGATCTGGGAAGAGGCCTGTTCCTAGCGGACCTAGCGGAACATTTGATGTCAGAAAATGTGAGATTTGGTAGTGTTTCTTGTAGTCTTCATCTGCAAGTGTTAGGAATGCATTAATGAGCAGGTAAATATGTTCCTAGAAAGACTATACTCTGGTGATATAGGGCTCCTTCAGTGCTGACAGCCAGCTCAAAGCTTACTCAAAGCTAAGACAGGCTTAAGAGTGGAAGGCCCAGGTGGAAAGGGTGCCGCCCACATCTTGCTCCTTACCTCTTTGGTCCTCTCCTGCATGAATATGGTGCCATAGGATTTCTACATGCAGTGGAGGCATCTGTGTGGGTACCAAACCCTTCTCTTCACTGTTGTTGAGGACATGTTGTGGGCTGTGTTGCAGGAGTCTTCCACACAGAAAAAAAAATATTTTATGGCAACTCCTTAGTAACAACTGATAAATCTTTACTTTTTAAGAGCTTCTATTGTAGCTGTACTGAGTATCAAGGAGGACTTAGAAGTTTCACAACACCAAAAATCATGATTATGAAAGCAGTCTTTCACTGGGATCTGGACATAAAACCAGAATCTTGTATCATAAATTACCAGACTAGCAGGCAATTCAAAGTGCCAGTTACATACAGAATTACTTTGGGTGCTGTCAGATATTAGTGCTAAAATTGCTCTGTTGACTCATCCAGCAGAAACTCATAACAGATTTTTTTGGGTTGGTTGGTATTGTATGTGTGAGGGGGATGTTTGTTTCTTCTTCTTGCAGGTTTCCTTTGGTACGTTTGAAGCAAACTCATCTTCAGTGCTTCTTCCAGTAGCAGTGGTTGTAGACGCCTAAACAAACATCTGGATAGAAAATGTAGGAAGTAAAAATGAGGTGTGATTGCAAGACAACCTGGGAAGGCTGTTTTATCACATAAATATAAATATTCTACATAATGAGAATGGTGTTTTTACCTTTTCTATAAATACAGAAGGGAGAGGAATGGGACACGACAGTATTAGAAAGGCAAAGTGTAAGAAATGAAAAGTACCCAAGGCAGTGATTGATATTTGTGAGCTGTGTCTCCATTTTTTAGGAGCTCATGTGTAGCTGTAAGAATGGGTGAAACAAAAATCAAATTCTGTAGACAATTTATAAAGGGAAGAATGTACTATATCTGCTTTGCTTGAAAACTAATTCAAACTTAAAGCAGCTACCTGCAGGATTCAATTCTGTGTAGTGAAGATTAAAATGATTTTAATAAGGCCATTTACATCTAATTGGGATTGGCATATAAGGCAAAAATATGAGAAAAAGGAGTAATAAAGAGGCTAAATAGCCAAGCACTCGTTGACCTTCAGAAAAAGGAAAAGAGTGGACTTTGGTTCAGACCCTTCAGTTCGTTTCTTTTAGTCGCTGCTAAGAGGTTGCTGCTTTATAGAGGGAAAGGCTGGGAAGATGCAGATGAGAAGTCACCTGGGATGTCCCAGCCTGCCTCCTACACAGCCTCCCCTCCCTGTGCAACCGAAAAAAAAAAGCAAAATTTCTTGGTTTGCCTGCTGAGCCCCAGCTGTCCCCAGCTGAGCACATGCAGCCTTCCCTTCGGTTAGTGATTATAATTTTCGTAAAAAGCATTTCAGAAAATCTCAGCGGGAGCTTGAGGACGTGCTTTGGTTGAACTGTGCTGCTCGCTGCACGCCTGTGTCGGGGCGGGGTGTGTTGCCAGTCCAGTACTGTTGGCTCCCTCTTGTGTCTGACCTGGGAGTGAATGAGGGAACTCGAGCCTTTGTTGGGTCTGGCGCTGGGGAGTTTCTCTGGGCAGGTTTCAGTGCCTCTCAGAAGCAGTGAGAGACTTTTCTGCATCTAAAACCTTCCTGAACGTTTTCCCTGGTTGTCCTGCAAGCTTTAATTTGCAGGGGGCATGGACGTAGACAGAATAGTGCTAACAGACAGAAGGTGCTAACACTGTGTTTCAGGTACGGGCGGTCATTTGAGTTCAGGCAGGTTTCAGTGCAGGACAGTAATCTTCTGGGGAGTGTTCTGGTCAATGCTGGTTCTCCGCAAGCAAATCGGCCTTCCCCTGCTCCGTCATCTGAATATTTCTGCATTTCAGTGTTTTCAGTGTTTTCCATGTATATCTGTGTTAGATTAGGTTGCTGCTTACATTTCTCATGGTGTTTTTAGTACATCCCCAAAGCTTTAATTTCTAGAATTACACAGCTGATAAGGCTGCAATTGCAATAGAACGTATAGTTGCACAGTCAGCAGTTAGATCTCCTTCAGATTTTTCTGATGAAACAGCACCTTCAGCTATTGTTCAGTGGCCAGTATTTGCTTTCTTAGTTTTGTTGCTTGCTTCTTCTTCTTCTTCTTCTTTTTTTTAAACTACACAAATATTATCATATTAGCCTTCCTCGTTTTATATCCCCCATCCCATCCCCCCATTTCCATTCACTTCAGTTAATGCTAAATCAAAGGGAAAGGTCTCTGGGATTACTGTGTACTTAGGATGTACAACTGCCTTGTTTTTGTTTGTTTGTTTGTTTGTTTTTCTTCTCTAGCAAGTTATCACAAATAGTTTTGTTGCTAATGTAGATCCTGTACTTCAGGATATTCAGCCATCTGATCTCTATTGTTAAAGGCTCAATTTTTGCAAGTGCCTCTTAGTGGCCTGGCATGGGTTTTCTCCTATTACAGCAAGATGAGAATCTTTGCTCTTGCTAGCACATGGTCCCCAGGCTGTTCCAAGGCACTTTTTTCATATGTGACTAAACTAGATCATCAAATATTTAATGAGTAGATTACACTGTCTTTGTTCTTAAAATGAAGGATTAAAACCACTTTGTTCATATGGTTTTAGAAACAGTTTTCCTCGTGACTGAAGAACTTGTATGGTTAAAGAGAGTTAAAGGAAAAGTTGCATTAGTTGCTACAGGGCTTTTAACTTTTTTTTTGTATGCCAGTTACGATGTAGTTGATAAATATGAGTAGTTTTTATTTATTTATTTTTTCCCTGTGGTTTTCAGAACTTTTTTAAAAATACAAAAGACATTAAATATTTAATATAACTGTAGTCATTGCAATTACCGCAGGTTAACTGCAGGCTTGATCATGAAAATAATGAATTGAAAACATGGAGACCTTTGTCCTCAGTGGTTTAAGATTCAGTGACCTACAGACATACTGATCTTTCTGTGGGCTACCCTTTATTTTAGTTTAAATCTGGAGTCCATTCCCTGCAGTTCCTGTGTTTTGTTGCATCAGCACACCTGCTTGCTGAAGAACTCCATGCAGGCTCCTGATTGCACTGGGGCAAGTCAGTGACTGCTGCTCACAGTTCCTAAACTTGTTTGAAATGCCTGGTCTCCTGAAACAAATCCAAAGCTGGCGGGAGCTACAGAGAAGAGGAAGGTTTAGGGCAGACATGTACTCCTCTTGCCTATATCAGAAATATGGATGTATTTCTGATCTGCATCAAATGCAGCTATTGCTGCGGGGCCTGGACTATCCCCAGGACACGTCTGTAGATACCAACACCAAAAGTTTCATGGGTTAGGCAGCAGGGCACCCAAATGCAGCAGAAGCTTTTCATTAGTTTTTATTTTATTTTTTTCCTCAATGTAGTAGTAGCACCAAGGAAAGAAAGAACGTCACCTCAGTTTCTTTAACGCTTCACGTTTTGCCTCCCTGACAGCCGAATTAGGGATCCAGCTGAAATTCTTCCATCTCATTCCAGCTGGCCAGCATCCGCTTGGAGCAGAACCACAGGTCCGCCAATTGTCTGATTTCGGAAACTCTTGATCCTCTAGGGACTTTAGGAGACAACTGCTTAATGATTTTAAATTATTTTGGATGTGCATTCATTTGCAAGAGAACCAGCTGATTAACCTCTAGAACCCATGCAGTCAGATACATTTCAGCTTGGATAATGCGCAGGTGTGCAGTGGAAGTGTGACTAGGTTCACTGGGATGAGCAGAAGTAATTACTGCTGCTGAGCTGGATGAGCCAGGAGACCTCCTGATCCTGGCAGGAAGCAAACCACACGTTCCTCTACAGCACTGCTCACAGTGATCAACCCATTCACTGACGGTGATGGTGTTCCTTTTGAAACTGAGGTGCAGGAGGTGCTGGTGCTTTTCTACATTGCAGTTTAGTTTGGGAAGCAAATGAAAATACACTTCCCACAACACTGATAAATGCACGTTGAGCCATATTTGCCTCCCAGAGAAGAGTTTGTTTTGAAAAGTCTTCATGTTTTTTGTTGATCTGTGCTCTAATGCATTGTCAGAATCAGAAAAAAAAAAAAAATAATAATCAAAAGCCTCCGAAAAAAAACTCTTCAGGTGCCTTTCCATAGAGAATATGCTTACATTTTGTTCAAATATGGAACAAAAAAAAGTCCTTCCAAGCTTAAGTTTGAATTCTTAAAACCTTGCTTTTGTTTTACCACAAATATTTCTAGTACATGGAGTTTGGTATTTTAAAAGTTGCCATGATTAAATAATTAGCACCATTATATCTTCCAAGGACAGGTGCTTATGCCTGGCTCCTAAGGAAAATCTAAATATACATATATTCCAAGTAAATTCTGACTCATCACCCAGGCTTTTGATAGTGTAGCTTGGCTAGGCAGTTAAATGGCTTGTCTAGCATTACAAAGTGGGCTTTGTCAGAGCTGGGATTAGAACGAATGTTTCTGGCTTTTTGCTCACAGTGTTTAAAACCATCAAAGTAAATCTTGACACCTTTGACCTTGGTTAATAATTTTCTTATGTCAGTAAGTGCTTAATGTAGCAGTCTGCTGGGCAATAGTAGGGAAACATCCATTGTGTTTTTCCCTAATTTTGGTTTTCACGGCACAATGGTTTTTTTCTTACATGGCTCAACAGTAACACATACTGTCTCACACTTTGGTACATACAAGTGCTGTGGTAAAGGAATAGTGTAGGTTTTAACAGCATGTTTTTTTAATATATATTACAAGCTGCAATGCGTACGTCTTAATTTCACAAATTAGGCTGTGTTGTTTTTTCTTTTCTCTCACTCACTTGTAGAAGCCTTACATCATTTTAAGGTGGACAGTTGTTAAAGAATTGCTCTCCCTTTTGCAGACAGGGTTGTGCTGTACAGCTTTCTTTGATACAGAACACAGCTTTTGGAGCTCTTACACATATAATCAGCAGGGATATGTTTCCCCCAGCTCTTTCCTGAGCAGAAAGTTGCCAGATTATACCATGACCTTTTTTTTTTTTTTTTTTTTCCTTTTTAAAGTTTGTATTCTTCAAACTGTCCATCAGATTCTGAATTGGTGAAGTGATTTCCACATGCAGATGGTTCGTGCCTTCATAAATGGGTCCGCTCTTCCCCTCTGGATTCCTAAAGCAAACAAAGCTGTCAGCCAGCGGTGCTCTCAGCCTCTCCAGCCTGTCCAGACCTCTCCTGCTTGGCGCTGTGCTGGCAGGGAATGGACCTTGCAGGGCTCATCCTGGCTTCATGTGACTCCAGTGGAGTCTCCTCACGGCCCCCATAGTCACAGACGGCTTCAAGCACAGACAGGCCGAGCAAAGCAGTCACCATCTCCTCTCCTCTCCTATGTGCTGCACTAGAGCCTGGGGCCGGCCACTTTTCGGAGCCACCGGCCCCTAGGCATGCTTTCTATCGGCAGCGAGGCTGCCCTCCCCGCCAGGGAGGCGGCTCATGTGCCGCACACATGTCGCGGCGTCTCACGCCGTGGAGGAGCAGGGCTGGGAAGCCTGCGCTCGGGCCCGTCGCTGGCCGGCAGCTTGAAGGAAGAGATCAAAGCAGAAAAGCAGATTCCTTTTCTGTGGGTTAGCCTCCAGATGGTGATTTTGGATGGCACCGGGTGAGCGCACGGTACATAAGCAGCAGGCGAAGCTCTCCAGATACTCCAGAACTGCAGCGTGGTGATTGCAGCGGGGAAGGCAGTGCTTGGCGAGAGCAGATGAGAAGCACGCTGGCAGCTGAGCCCCTGTGCAGGGGAGGTTTGGGCTCCCGGAGCCAAGGGCTCCAGATACTACTGAACTGTAATATGAATTATGAGAATTAAATTTCATTTTTTGGAACATTTAGAAAGTGAAGTGATTAAGTTCTATGGGAGATGCTCTTCTTGTGTGCTAGCTCTTGCGTTAGGCAGGTTAATGATCATATATTGTTTTTTAGTTTGGTTGGTTTCTTTCCTCCTCTTCAGCATTCCTCTTTCATTTTTTGTACTTACTCAGGGATATTGCTTAAGTGGTTGCAAAGATGGTGGCAGAATAATTTTTCTTAAAAAGTTGAAGCCAAATTTCTGCATAACAGTAATTATTTCCAGACCTAACCAGTGGTGATTCCAAAAGAATAATAATCTCTTTAAAGATGTTGCAAAATATCTTTCAAGCTTCTGTGAAGTTAGTCATTTATTTCACCAGAAGGAACTGTCATGAGTGCATTTTCTTCCATATATGTATGTAGATGTTTTTTAGAACCCTACATATCAGCTAAAAAGTTGATGGAGGAAATCAATCTCAACATTTGATAAGTTGTTCCAGAGCTTCATTGGACTTGATGTTTAAGATAAAAATTAAAAAACAAACAAACAAACAAAAACACTTTATTTCTAATAAGAATGTCTACTGCAGTTTCCAGATGTTATACCTAATCATATGCTTTATATCCAAATCTGAGCAGGCCTCTGTCAAATCTGTTTTTTCCTAGTAGCATTTACAAACAGCAACCCTGAACCTTTTTTGTAAGATAAATATCTTGAGCTGCTTAAATTTCCTGGTCTGATGAAAAATGTTATAGTCATTCTTGTGGCTCTTTTTGATCTCTCCAGTTTTTCCATATTATTTGTGTTGTGGACAGCAGAACAGCGTGATATGCTAGCAGAGGTTGCCTCACGGCCAAGTAGGGGCAGTATCATCTTCCTGCTTGGCATTTCCTTAACCGCGTACCAAACCGCAACTCTGCTGTGGTTACTCATGGAAGATGGTAATATTGGATTATGTACTTTTTCCACGGTACTGAGGAATAAAAATCTAGTATCTTTGCAATTGCCTTCTGGCTGAACAGAGGAACCCTGAACTGGAATCTGTAACAGATGCTTTTCTTGTCTGTGTTGTGCTGAAAGGGCTATCTGCAGTGCACCCGTATGGTGTTGTTTTCCATGGGCATCACAAGAGGGGCATTGGGATACATGAAAGGCAGTGTAGTTTGACTCCTGATGAGGACCGCTTGTAACAGCTGCCACCTAGGCTGATGAAAGGGACTAGGAACTTCCATAGTTAAAATTGGTATTTTTCCTGTGCTGACAAGGCAAGCTCTAGGATGAGCTATGGAGACTGTGGATTTGGGCGGTGGGGAGATGGGATGTAGAGAGTTAAATAGACAAGCAGAACCTGATTGCATCTCATCTTGTGTGTCAGAGTGTATGCTGATATGTATGATGTTTCCATTTCCCAGCTGGACTTCTTTGGACACCACTTGATTTCTCCTATTCCTGTTAGAAATCTTGTTGATTTTGATCGCCTGGCATGGGTGGTGTCTCAACACTCACTTTCTGTACTGCAGGGACTTCAGAACAAAGGTAAACCTGGCAGTGCAGAGCAGAGGTGCCTGAGATGGATCAAGGGCAGAGCCTTGACAATATCTCAGTTGGGTCCAGTAGGATCTGCAGCACCTCCAAAGTGGGTTATATTAGCTTTGCCATGTAGGAACCGCCTCTCCGGCTGTCACAGTACAATCCACTGTCTTCTGACATACGTGGATCTTACCTCACTGCATAGGCTTAACATCTAGAAATGTGGAAATCCTGACAATTGCTAACAAGTGAAGCAAACACTTGGAGCACAATAGAGCAAGAAAATAGATGAATGAGGGAGAAAGAATTGGAAGAATCTTTTTTTTTTCTTTTCTTTTTACGTAAACCACTGGTTTTTAAACCATTGTTTTTTAAGAGGTTAAATGAAACCAAGCAATCACATAGTGTATTAAATGTACATATATATTTATTTATTGCATATTTGGGATAAAGTGCCTCTCCCTAAGGGGTTTAATATCTTTCTTACCGCAGACTTATTTGACAGTTCAGTCACACTTTGGCCTTGGTCTGATCAGTGTGGTTAGCCAAGAGCATCACCAGTCTGGAGGACATCACTGATATTTGATGCCTTTATAAACCGTCTGGGGGCTGTGAAAGGAAATACAAACGAGAGAAGTTTCTAGTGTAGATACAAGCACAGAAAATAGCCCACATTCCTTAAAGACCTTGTCCAGGATGAATCATTAGTATTGCTTAAGTAAATCACATGGCGGAGAGGAGGGCCTGCCCAGCAGCTTGAAGTACTTTGACTTATGGACGGAAAACAACTAAAGGTGACAGTTGGCAGACAAAGGTGAGGATGCTGCTGGCTTGGAGGGCAGCACTGAGCTGCCTCTTCCTGATGCAGCTTTGGCAGGCATCCCGCTTTGCAGTGGGCAGCGCACTTCAAGTTTCACAGGCAGGATTTGTGAGGAGAGGTGATTTATTTTTTGGCCCAAATAATATAATATAATGGGTGGGGGGAAGATAAGCTTTTGGATGCACAAGCCCTTCTGTAGATCCAAAATAGCTGCAGCCGTCTTCACAGCTCGTTAACAGTTTAACAAGTGTTTGGAGTGTAGCTGGGCTGCTTGGTCCAACCACCTGACACAGCAGCGATCAGTGAGCGTAGAGCAGGAGGCCAGGTGGACAGATGCTGTGTTCTTATGGAAAATGGCATGACCTGAAACTTACATGGCCTCTGGATAGTGGAGAGGCTAGCTGAGAGGAGCGAGGGACTTGTAAATACCCTAAAACCAATATTCCTGTTGAGTCCATAATTTTGTTTATTTTATGTTTTGGAATCCAGTAGAACCTATATGAATTTTAGTTTCCAGATTCTCTTCTGAAGGGATTTTACACATTTCTTTAAAGGATCCAGACCGAGTGAACGTGTGTGTGTTTTTTCTCTCTGGTAACTGGATATTTCTGCCCTTTATCAACTATGAATTGACTCAGGCATCAACTGGAAGCTGTTTCCTACCCACAGAGCTTCCCTGAGAGTGTTTTGTCCACCAGATGACATGTATTGCATATTGGGATGCACAAGCCTTGGCTCCCGTTGTGTTGCTGATTGTGTTGCAAGGGGGATTTACCACCATGATTGTGGAAATGTGTTGGAAAAATGTGTTAGACCAAGCATGGTTTAGTTCCTTTTGGCTCATAGAACTTAGAACTCATAGAACTTAAAAGCGTTAATCCATTTCTGATATTGTATGAATTTAGCTAGTTGCAGGCTTGTTTAAAAGTGTAAATAGAGAGGGGGGAAGGTTTCTGGGGAAACCTTTCTTTGAGGCCAGTATGGGTTGTGGTTGCAGTTTTACTTAGCTGAGGTGATCTGGCTGCATGTCTCCACTTTGCCACTCGGGGGTGAAATGTGGAGTACGGTTCTCGTCTGCCCTCACTTCTTTGACTTGTTCAGCGGCCCTGCAGGGACCGTACCTGTGCTTTGGCATGGAGAGATACGAGCAAAATGTTTAGACTCTGTCCTCATTCTCTCATGTTATTCATGTGAATAAGACCAGAACCTTGTTCCTGCATTGTGCTTTTTTTTGTAAGTTGAGCTACAAACTTTAGTCTTGCGAACAGTCTTCCAGCTCTCCATATTCGTTAAGTCTTCATTTTATGAAGACATAAATGGATGAACTAACTGATACGACAGTATTGCACTGTGGGGCTGAAAAACAAATCCATCAATCCCACCTCTGTGCTATAGATAAAATTATTATATTATAAATTATAGCATTAAACTGTATTAACTTATTGCAAAAACTAAGTTTTCTCCTGTATTCTGTTCAGTTCTTTGTAGTTAAGTTATGGAGGGGCTTTATCAAGCCACTGCCAGCTGAGGAGCCCCCAGCTATGGTAGCTTCTGCCTGTCCAGCAGATGACTGCCATTTCAACCAGCACCTGCAGCAGCATGAATGAAAAATACACCAGGAGCAGAACTCGGGTGTGAGGGCTGTGTAGCCTCTGTGCAAGGCTGCACAAATGGCTGCACGGTGACATCCCACAGGAAAAATATTGACAACTACTTGAGCATTTCTTGTTGTCGCAGCACTACTGTAAAGAAACACACTTCAGGTATTTTGCCATGCCATTCCGTTGCATTGACCAAGAGAAATTTTGCTAGGAGAATGGATGCAATGGACCCCTCTTCACAGCATCAGGCAGAAAGGGCAACTGCTTTATTCTGTAGCGTCTCTAAGAAAAGCTGGTGAGATGCCCAGTCAGTAGCAGGATAAAAGTGGACTGAGGAAGGCCTCCCTCAGGGGTGTAGTTTGGTATGTCCTGTGCCTTGGGAAGGGGTCTGGGAGCCTTCAGATCTAGTTTCTCGGGACTCTCATTGCCTTATTTTCTCAATAGTTTGGCCAAAGCATTTGGGCAATTTTTGACCTTGGGACAAGTTTTGTACTGAATATGTGCCTGGTTTTAGTTACAGTATTAAATGAATGCATCTGTGTTATCTGCTTATGTGTCCAATCCGAAAAGTTCATACAATGGACCCATTTATAGGGCAGTAAAGATTATTTGGAAGTATTATGAAGCTTCATTCTGGAACCCATCCAGCTGTGTGGAACATGTGCTTACTAAATAAGATTGGATTTAAGCATGTTGTACTTAAGTTTTTTGTGCACGTTTTCCATGATATCTTTTAATCCTACTGAGGCAATTGGGATTTTATATCCTGTGTTTTGAGAAACACAATTTATAAATAGTTAAAATAATTTGAATTAATCCTGTTGTAAACTGTCATTTTCTTTGCAGTCAAATTCACAATGGGAGCATGTTTTGTAATAAAATAGCAAGGAGGTGTGTGGGAAGAAAAGTTTATAAATATTGAAAAACAAAGGCAGCAGAAACAATTGCTTCTAATGCTCATCGAAACTCACTAAACAGTTGAATTCATCTGTGAGCATCAAGTATAGTGTCTGGGGTAGTTGTATGGCAAGAGCAGTGAGTACTTAAAACATTTCTCCCCATGGAGAGTTTGCAGTGGTTCCATACTGTTCATTTAAAAGACATTTGTTTGGGAACCAAAGTGTATTGTTTCATACATCTTACAAGTCTGCAGAGGCTGAGAGTGGTGCAGAACCTATACCTTCATCTCTTTTCCATTGTCTGGATATTCTGTTTTTGAAAGCAAAGGTTAAGCACTGGAAATGCTTTGCCAGACCTCTGTAAGTACCTTCACGCTGCACTTTCACTGTCATGAAGCTAACTGCTCATAGGTCTTTTAGTTGATTTGTGCGTCTGTTCTTGTATCTGTTTTCTTTCTTGCTGCATATATCCCGATTTCAATATGCCTCACTGGTGTTGAAGGTGCAGTGGCTGTCATGCTTTGTCCAAGTTCATGGCAAGCAAAAAATTACTTACCATGTCTCTCTACAGTAAACTTTGGGTTAGCTTGTGGCCCCTACCAGAAAACTCCCCAGCGTATGAGGTGGTGGGGAGCATGACACCTCTCAACACTTCTGAGGGCTGCTCTTGGCCTCTTAAAACTGTCCTCATTTTGGCTGCAGCACAGCACATCCCTCCAGGGGTTCGATTATCCATTTCTTCTGGCATGAGAGAGAAGAGACTGCGGTGCTGCCTTCCTGAAACGTGAGCTATAGCCAAACTTCTGAGAGGAAGGACTCAACTGTGAGAGTCGTGCAGTGCTGTGACACCACAATGAGATGCTCTTACAGCTCGAGCATTTCGGCAGTCTAGTGAGTTATGCGGCTCCACTTGGAGTCGCATCAACCCAGCTGACAGGGTGGAACCTCCCGCCTCTGGCTTGGCATTGAAAAAAGTGTACCTTGTAACTCCGTCCTCTGGTGGTGTGACAGGTCTGCAGTCTCCAGAAGAGCAGAAACAAGCTGTTAATCAAGGGCAGCTGCTGTTTTGGTCTGTGAACTTTAAAAGTGTTCTGCAAGCAGTGAGAAACGCACATTTTACCTTGTGAAATAATCTGTTCTTCTGAGTTTCTGTTAAATGCTTCAGAGCTGTGTTCTGTAAGAATAATTGCTTTGCTCCTTAATGCTTCTGACTTTGGGGAGCATTTTTGTCTACACGCATGCCCAAGTAATGCCATTGCAGTTCCTTCACCTTGACACATAGTTTCTCAAGTCTGCATTGTCTTAAGAGAATGTGATTCTGTTAAATTGTTGGAAGAGGAATGAGCAATGGAAATGGACATCCCTCTTGTCCAGAATCTCAACAGATTGGAGGAATTTCTCAAGAACTGGTCATGTTTTTCTTTCCAGAGTGCATGAAAGGGTTGGTTTTGTGCCTGTGGGTGATGTAGTATACTTCAGAGATGAGCCCATCCATATAGTACTGCATATGCAAGGTTTGTCTTTTACAACTACAGTAGCATGTAGAGGAAGAGGATGCAATTGATTTGCATTCTTTCCTACCTTTAGTGGTACGATATATATTACAAGTCATTAAAAAATTAAATAGTTGCTATAACTGGCTGAAATGTACACATTTTATAGCCACCACATCTTTTCATTTCCATAGCATAAGTACTGATTTTATGGCAGGTTCTTGGGTGTAATTATACCAAAGTCAGTCTGTACCATTGTTTTTCAATGTTATCAGAAATGGTGGTCAGACAACAGTGTAACATTCGGTCATAACAAAGTTATATTTCTGGGAAGCTTCTTATACTTCATGATTTCGTGACATTCTATAGGACTGCAAAGACTTACTTACTTACTGTGTTTTGGAAAAATCCTAAGCATGCAAAATCTGAGTATCTTGTTCCTAAGCTGTATGTATGGTGCTTATGTTCAGCATCGACTTAGCAGGGACAGGTGGTTTTTTGTTGTTGTTGTTGTTTTTTCTTTTTTTTTTCTGTTTTTACAGCAACATTGACTTCAAATTGCACGTGTGGATCACAGACTGCTGTTTTTCTTGAGACACTTCAGCTACTTGCAGTTGAAAGTCAAGCAGATTTTTTTTTCCCACGATATGGTTGAAATGTGACAATGATAGAGCAGATTATGCTGGCATCCTCATTCTCTTTCCTATGTCACATTGCAGAAACTCAAGCAACTGTCGATGGCAAGTCTGGGTGTAGTGTCTTGAACAGAACATTTAGAACTGGTCACTCCCAAAACTCTGAGTGCTTACATTAAGTATGGAAAGTTTGGCTCCACGCAGAATTTCCAAATGGGCAAGAGATGTGTTCCTGGGAAAGAGATGTAAATAGCATCCCTGAAAAAGTTAACGATGCGCTAACCTAGCATATAAAGTTTGTGGAGTTGCCTTTAAATATGCTAAAGACATTATGGCTTGAGAAAGAAATTAGTGTCTGGCAAATTATAGGTTTGCATGTAAAGAACAATAGTGTCTTAAAACATGAAGTAGACTTATGGGAAAATCCAGGCTGTGCACATTTTTGTGCTGCAATCGCTGTGATGAGGGCAGAGTGAAAATGCCCTGGAGCATTTCTGGAAACTTCAAGTGGAAAGATGAGGAGTAAGTGAAGAGGAGGATAGTGCAGAGGAATACAGTGTAGGGAGTTATTGAGACCTATACAGAACAAGCAAACATGAGAGCTACAATCAACTTCTATCACAACTATTTTCTTGCTGTCATTTGATAGAATATGGGCCAAATTCTCATCTCAGAGTAGTGTGAATCTGAAATTGCTATTAACCCAATTTTCAGAATGGCTTTCTGGACAAATTCTAGTCTTTCACCTCTTATGTTAGTATCTTTGTTTCTCAGATATGGAATCTTAGAGCAAGCAAAGAGGAATGCTTTTCTTGGTCAAGAAAAATTTTCCTGGACAGAGAAGAGTGAAGGCATTGTTCCAGTTTCCATCAGAATCTGACGCTTTCATTGGTATTTTTTATCTTATTTGGGGCATGAAATATTCCAAGAAGCAATTGGACAAACTGATTAAAAATTGCAAATGAAACACCTGATTTTTGTGGTAGAGTCTGATTAAGAATTATTGGTCTTATAATAAAGTTTACTGTTTGACAGACGCTATTAAAGGTAAAATTGAATTTTCACTATAAACTTTATATGATAATGTTTATTAACGTTGCTTTCCCTAGAGTCACTTACATGTTGTTAAAGTAAAATGCATTAAAATTTAAATACTGGTCTGGCTGGGTTAAGACCGTTATATGTTCAGGTCCTTTCCTTTCGTCATTACATTTTTATGAAGATCAAAAGTTTCTGTATTGGAGTGAAGGCCTGCATTCAGGAAAACTTTATAGTCACATCAAATCAGAGTGAAAATGGAATCGTTTTGCCACTCTTTAGTACAAGCAGTGCTTCAGAATGCTGTGCAGTATGAACGTAAACTTGAGTAATTTTGGAAGAAGTTGTAAGTATAAATACTGAGTTCCAGATTAAATAATGTTTTACATTAGCAGTGAGTGGGTCTTGTGCAAATATTAAAATAATAGTAATAATAATAAAATTAAATATTTCTAAGTAATTCTAGCCTATTGCATAAAGATTGAGTCTGAATTCTTTGAAAACCAATCAGGTCAACCAACGCAATACCTAAACTCCGAGCTGTTTATAAGTTTGTAACCTCAAGTCCCTGGTTTTTGTATTTAAGAAAAAAAGGGAAAAACAAACAAACAAACAACAACAACAACAAAATGCTTTTTAATTCTTTGCTCTCCTCAACCTTAATCTCCTGAATCTTTTATAGTTGCAGGTTTTAATATAACATGACTTGGTCAGTGAAACATCTTTCTTGTCGTTGCAATGTGCTTCCCGTCCAGCTACCTAGTAGAGGCTTACATGCATTGAATGCTTAACTTCTTCAGTAGCCAAAGTACACCTTTTGATGGTAAAACCTAAAATTTTAAGTATGTCTCTTGAAAGACTTTTAAAAAACAGTGTTCTTTTCAACACCACCTCTTCCTGCAAAGAGGCACATAAGAGAGTCAAACCTGGTTTTGCATGCACAAGTGTTTCAGTCTGATGCAGCTGTTTCACTTTGAATCCAGTATTTTAGGCTACACACTTTTTACTTTTGTTTTCCTCCTCTTTGTTTGTGACAAGGAAAAGGTTTTCCAGCATGAGGGTGCGTTAGGGGGAGACGGGGGAAGGACAGGACGAGACACTTCTTTTTCATAATTGGCTCATAATTTGACTTCTACAGTTTGTAGAAGCGTTAACAATGTTTTACCATGTGAGCTGGCAAGTGTCTGTTTTTTTCTTTAGCATTTTTGTTTCTCTGATCAGTTTGGTACTGTTTCCTTCCTGAATGTGCAAAGGTGATGGAGGCTATAAAAACCTGTTAGCATAAAGAACTGGGAATATAAGACAGTGATACAGATCTGTTTTCAAGCTTTGTATCTGGGGGGTTTCAAAGGTGGGCAGGAACACATTTCCCTCCAGTTGTGAATCACTTACTCTCTTCAGACCTGGGGTCAGAGAAGAAAGAAAATGTATAAATGCTAAACAAGAGGAAAGGGCTTTGCCTGAGCTGGGAGAAACTACTGGAGGAGAGTCTGAGAGAAGTTCAATGACCTCCCTGCGGCTCAAGAGAAATGACGGAGTCTCTGGGTGAGATGGGGCTGCTTTTTCGGGTAGCAGTCAGCTGAGTAAAGGGCAACAGCAAAAGGGTTAGGGGGCTTCAGGGAGCGCGGAGCAGTATGTAACATATGCACGGCTTTTTATCCTTTGTTCTGAGTGACTGATGCTTGCTGATGAAGTTATTATTATGGTTTGCATCCATAATTGAAGAGATTAGGTGGTGCTGTGCTCTATTACCATAGATAGTAGGGGAAAAAAAAGCTATGATAAGCATGTATTTATCCAAGTTCTGAAGCAAGTGTCTTACAGTTAATAGAAAAATAAGAAATACTGTAGAAAACACTGCAAAAGATTAGGGCAATGTGCAAAACCTTCTTAAGGTAAGATCTTTCAAAATGCATACTGCTCAGGTAGAGGAGGGGATGGAAATCAGAAGGTAGGGCTGAGCAGGGTTTTGCTGGTAAGCACACCAGTAGAGTTAGTCTCTTGCATAAATGTTTACACTCAATGATCAGGTGGACGCTAAACAGTACAACAGCAGTCTTTCAGAAAGAAGTAACAGACATAGCATGAAGCTCAGAAGATGAAGGTAATCAAATTAAGGAGAGTGAGCTACAGACTAAATAGTTTACTATTTTTAAATAACCATGCAGAATAAAGATAGCCATTGCAGGGATGAGGCTCAAAGCAAGCAATGATGTAGAGATGAGTGCAAACTTACCTATATCGATCTTTTTTTTTTTTTTTTTTTTTTTTTTTCCCTTTAACTAAGTAACATCAGGTAAACCTGTGCAGTTCTTCTCTGTGGTATCACAGAATCATAGAATGGTTTGGGTCAGAAGACCGGGTAGCCTCACTCTCATGAGATGCAACCCTTACGAGCTCTGGTGCTAAACCCGCCCGTACACCATGCACAGCAAGGTTGTACTTGTGGTTGATTCTGGTGTACAGGCTCTTGGAGCCCTGGTTTAAAGTCCAAGTTATTCGTGTTTTGTTGTAGACAGTGTAAAAGCCACCTGTGATTCCTTATGTATCTGTTCCCTACAGCATCCTTAAGCAACAACAACAAAACCCAACTATAATAAAATTGTTAGATGATACCTCTTCCTTTTCAAATAGCCTAGAGGAAACCTGGTTCTAAGCTAATTTATTTATTTGACTCTTCGTTGTTCCTTGTGTACAGCAGATCATTTCAGAAACAGTAACAGTATTGAAAAACATGTCTTAAAATATGGAAACTGAACTCCAGTGAACTCTGTGCATTATGTGTTTTGTTTTGCTGCTTTTTCATTAAGTTGCTCTCTCTACCTTCTTCCTCTAACCAAACCCTTTGAAAACACCTTGGTGGAGTTTCCTTGTTTTATCAATTACAAAGCTGCTATGTTCTCAGCACTCCTGTTAAAATAATGTTTTTGATAGGGTTGCACATAATTGCACCAGTGACCTTTCTGCACTGGTAAAATTAGGGCAGTCTTGAAGGTCAGCATGAACAATTCACTGAATCAGCTTCGCTTACAACTGACTTCTCCCTTCCTGGCATTAAAACCCTTGACAGGCGTGCGCTCCCTGCGCCCTCGGCTCACCCTCAGCCGCTTACACTGCTCAGCAGTGGTCCAGCTCCACGCCAGAGCAGCGCTTGCATCTGTGGGACAGCAAAAGCTGCTTTCTGCTGCACTGCTTAGGGCTGCTCGGTGTAACTGCACAGGACTGAGAGGGCACTGTAACATGAGCACACTGCAGGAAGATGATTGGTGCTTCGGCGGGGCAGTATTTGTGTGTGCAGTACAGCTAAATGCAGTACAGCCAACTGCAGCTCCCTGGGAGCCCATCCAGAGCCCTGGGACATCTCTGATCACCGCAGGAGCACGTGCCTGTGCCTGGGTGCGGAGATAGCGAAGGAAATGAAATATGTTCTGTGGAAATGTCACTGCACACTTACTCTGTAAATGGTCTGTGCAGAAATGGCACAAGTGTGGCTTAGGCTGCCTGATAACTCTGTCTGCAGTCCCAAAGCAGATGCAAGGACTTTACTAGGTCACTCTTCCTTCCCACACCAGTGCCCTTTTCCTTTTCTCAGGTGACAACAGCAGCTTTTGCTGCTTCATTCTCTGGAAATTAATTGCTTTTTCCACATCAGGTTTTCCCAGGCTGGGGCTTCTAAATGCGAGCTTCTTAAGTAAGCTTGTTCCTCAGTTTTTTCTGCCTCTTGTGCCCTGCAGAAACAAGCTATATTTCTTGTGCGTTGTGTTGGTTTTTTTTCTTTGAAATTAATAAGCAATAACTTTTAGATCACGTTAGTATTTAAACATTTAGTATTGTCTTTAGTATTAAACATTTAGTATTGTCTTTTCTTGGCACATACCTACTACAGTTCTCTTTACTCATTTTGAGATTTGGATGGCTGGGAAAATATTCTCCTTTCCTCTTTGACTGGATTGTAATAAAAGCAGTGTCAAACCAACCATTTTCTGGATGTTTTTTTTTCTTGCAGGGCCTTGAGGAAATAGAATTTCTATTGTTTCCACCAGAGTTCTGGTATAGCACTGCAGGTGGTCAGGAATGAATCACAACTCTCCTGTGTGCTTTCTACAGGTGGTCTTTGGCTGAAACTTAAAATCTTTAACCAGAAAGCTCCATCAGCTTTGAAGAACTTCTCTGAAGAGCTGACGGATTGGTCTAAGAATTATTCTCCCACTTCTCTCATCTTCAGGAAGGCCTTAACACACTGGTGCTAGCAAGCCAAAGGTGTCCCTGCCTCTTGTCTATATGTGCCATTCTTCTGAGTCACATCACTAGCTTCTGTGCTACCTCGCTCTGCCTTCCTTTTGTGCCACTGTCGGAAAATGCCCATCTCCTGCTGTGCTTTCTTCTCTTACCTTCAGACGTTTATTAGGAAGCCTAATATTTACCAGCGTAAGCAATTGACCGCACAATATTTTTTTTTTTTTAGTTCTAAATGCCGTGTTGCCTGTTTACAGCTTAACCTTTCTTTGACCTGCTTCACAGCTTACTTTCTTGACTTATGGCCCTCACCAGTTTTTCTCCACCATTTGGCTCCAGCTGTTCTTATAAAAAGGGACATTTAATTGCCTCTTCTGGTCAGCCTTAGGGCTTGAGGGGACTCATCAGTTTTTATCATGTTTGCAGTACTCTATAGAAGAGATAACAAATCTTTACACTTGGCAGTATAATGTGTTTTCAGCCATGCATTTATTGGAAGTGCTTACATGGCATTCTTGCACGATTTAAAAACCATGTGAGAGGGGAAGGAGTGAGATGTAAAACAGTGATGGATCTGAGCAAGATGTACAAGCAGTATGAATAGGATAGGAGGACAGGTGTTGGGTCTTGTTCTGCAAGTGTTTCCATCATCCAACTACAGCTTGTGTGAAGTCTCATCTCACTGCCATCTGTTCTGAGCCTGTCGATGGTTAATTTGGTTTAATTCCTCTGTTCTCTAGTGCAAGAGAATAAACACTGTACAGCTCTTCAGTGCTGCTTGTGACTGTACAGCGCTTCATCATAGTCTTTGTCAATTGTCTCTTTATCCGACTGAAGAATGTGTAATTTTTTTTTAATGCAGAAGCTGTTCCTTGCCTTTGATTGTCCTCAGTGTGCTTCTCTGGACCATTTCAGCTTACACTAATTGTTGTGAGGGGAAAGGACAAGAACTGCACATGGTACTGACTTGTACTGTCACTCTGAAAATTGATTTTTTCTTTTCCTGCTTTTTTATTCCTTTGCTGGCGTTTTGGTTTTGCATTTTTTGTTTGTCTGAGAGAGCGTTTGCTTGGAACTACAGTATGTAGTATGCCAAGATCATTTTCCTGAGCAGCAATTGTCAGCTCAGGCTGTGTCACTCTTTATGGAAAATTATGTATTTCTGTGTGCATGCTTGTAAGTTTATTCAAAATGAATTTTGTTTGTATCTACATCAAATTGCTTGTCAATGTAATGTCCAGTAACAGAGTACGATTAAGATTTTTCTGCAGTCTCTCAGACTAAACCCTTACCTTTATCTCCTTGAATAGCTTAGTATCAAATGTCATTTTCATTATTTTCCCATTAAATACATTGTCTAGATTACTTATGAGCATATTGAACAGTCTGGATCCTTCCTTTAATGGCAAGTCCTACTCTGTTCCTTATCCTCATAAATAAAAACTCTGTCTCAGAGATCTTCCTACTTCTTCTTGTGGCTGCTCAGTTTCTTTCAGGACCTTTTCAGGAAGACTGAACATCTTCTGGACATTCAAGTGGGCTATATCCACCAGATCCTTCTTTGTCTTTAATACTTTTACTTGTTGCGGCTGCTAGCTGCAGAGGTTTTGTTTGCCAGATTGCAAGTAACCCTAAATTTTCCATATTTTGCCCTTCTGTGTCCAGAGCTCTGGCTGGAAGACCAGTTCATACTGCTCAGTAACAGGGCAGTTTCTCTTCTTTGTCCGTGGTTGGTGGAACTTGCATAAAGCCCGCTCTGAAGCTGGATAGCTTAAAATCTGCAGAAGGAGATGCTGGTCTCCTGCACTTCGCGGTCCAGCAGGATTGTTTAAAGCAGTATCAGTGGGAATGGTTCCAGGTTAGTCTCTGCAGCACAAAAGACCTACTGTGAGCCAGATCTGTGTCCAAGATGTATTCACATTATGCAAGTATTTCCTGTTCAAGATGACTATTAATCAAGCCAGACAACTCTTTTACAGCAAAAGCTTTCTATAAAATTATGTTCAGGACATGGCGTAAAGTTACTCCATAAAAACAGTTGTTGATGTTTAAAAACAAAAAACAAAAACCACAAAAACATAAATTGAGGACTAGGGGAGTAAAAAGACTGCTTCTGGAAAGTAGAATGGCATTTAGTTCTTGCATGATCTCATCTTTATGCTTTTCAGGATTAATATTTCATATTTCTACTGAAAAAAGACTGCAATCATTTAGCCTTGGAAAACAGGTTCTGTAAAAAGGATAACATGGATTTTATTTCAGAGGTTTCTTGTGAGAATGGAAGTTATCCTGTGTCATAGAAGATAAGCTTGTGTATTATGCTTTGACAAGGCTATCAGAAAGTCCCATTACAAGATCTCTGCTAATCGTCTTGCATTTGGACATACAAACTGAATTAAAGAACGTCACTAACTTTTGGCTTACGGAGGGCAAAAAAGTACTTGCAGCCTGCAAGCAACTGGTGTTTTCCTCTCTCTGCCTTAAAACATTGGATTTTGGGGAATAAGAGTCTCCTAGGCAATGGGTAACTGCCATGGGGAAAACAAAACCACCACTGAGCTGTAGTTAAAGTCATGAGTTTTCCTTGTCATTTAATTAAGAGTCCCCTTATAATATATATAAATATAACATATTAATGCAGCGATAGTATGTATTGATATATATAAATATAAATAGGTACAAATATGTTTCACTTTCGAGGTATCTTCTCATCAGGCTTTGTTGATCAGAACAGCTGCAGCTTTCCTGTAAGACTTTTTCCATGCTCCAGTGGCTGGTGGATGTGCAGTGGGTCTGTGCACCAACCGCCTTTCTTTGCACCCCCAGCCCGATACTCCCCTCTGCTGATGTGGTTCTACAGTGCACGTGTGGAAACAGCTTTTTTCCAAGATGATGATGGCTCAGCTCCTCTGGATCTGCCCCATCTTCCTCTCTTAGAAGGACCCCTGCTGAGTTTCACACTTAAAAATACGGTGGAAGGTTTCCACTTCCCAGAGCATCTCATTAAAGCACAGCTTTGGTCATTGCTGGCTGCAAGGTTTGCGGCTGAGGAAGCGGGGTCCCATTGCACAGGACACCTTTCCTGCTGCTGCTGCTGTTGGACAGGCAGCTAAGCTTGCCTTTTCTTTACAGAGATGGTTTCAAAGGCTCGGTTTGGGTGTTGCCTTGTGTAGCAGAGGGCGTGTGATGCAAGCTCTGGAGAGGAAGGAAGAGCAGCATTCCTCAGGGTTGGCTGCAGGCCACAGGGCTGTTCAGGTCTAAAGGATCCTTGGAATTATAGGAACAACACAGCGGATATCTAGGATCATCCTTCTGAACCTGTTAAAGGAAATCCATCTATGCTAGGTACTTGACAACTCACTGGGAAGCATAGTCAGTCAGCCAAGTGCACTGCTTGCAGACCTCAAATATGTTTTATGTTGGCAGTATTAATTCTGAGTAGAGAGCAGTGTTACAAAGATATATTTTATTCTTTTGGAAGTTATTTTCATGCAACCTCTAGGGATAGCATGCTCTTTTTAATCCCCCAGCAGTGAATTTTCACTCTTCGTCTTGTCTGCACAGACAGTAGAAGGGCCAGGCAAACATTCAGTCCTCGCCCTGCCCTAGTGCACAGGGACAGTGAGGTACATCTTCACTGATTTACAGAATGAATTTTTAAACAAAACCAGCCCGACTTTATAATGAACTTTATAGAGGTATAAAAGCAAAAACTTTATCTATTCCTCCAAATAACTCCCTTGCCCAGGTTTCATTTGAGCTGGAACAGGGCTTTATCTCTCCCCTCTGCTACTCCCCCATCCTGTGGTTATGGCTGAGATTTCCTCTCATTAAGGGAATTTCAGATGGAGCCCACCCTCAAATAAAAATCCAAACATTTTGCTTCCCTTTGGGCAAAGGAGGCAGGGAGGCATTTAAAATACAGGAGACAGACAAATAGCCTTTCTAAACAAACAAAGGATAATTGCTCTCATAAATGTGGGTCCTCATAATTTAAGAGCAATAGTTTATATACTTGGTAAGCCTTATAAACAGAGAGGGGAGACAAGGGCCATGGTTGTGTTCAATAAAAGCCCCAACTCAACAAGGCCCTTGATTGTTAAGTTGTGTGTTTGGCAAGCCTCCGCCAAGTTTACTTGCTAGCAGCGCTTTGCCGTGTGTGTTTATAGCAGCATGAAGCAGCAAACTCTGGGAGATGCTCTACAGAAAGCCATGGTAATGGGTGGTGGTGCTGAGAGAGGAGGCAGAGGCACAAACAAACCCTCCTGCGGATGGTAAATCTCTGTTACTACATACAGCTCCATGCTTTGGATTTTGCAGGTGTAAGGCTCATATACAAAAGTTAAATTTAGTGTGTGTTTACAGTACAATATATAAAAAACTTAAATGTGTCATGTTTGGCCAGATGGTGGAAACCAGTAGTAAAAGCTATGAGTTGGCCTTCTCACCACAGGTCCGGGACACTAGATAACTCCGTGGTTTAGGTCAGTTTGCCTGTTTCGATTTCTCATCTTTTAAAAATGGCATTTAGTCTTTCTTGATAAGGTTTTGAAACAGGTCACGAGTGTGTGTTAACAAAGTCTGTGCAAGAGGAAGACTGTTCATGAGTATTGAATTACTAGCAGGATCTTCATATCACGTCTGATCTTGGATGTATTTGGCCATGCAGGTGAACAAAGCTGGAGCTGAAAATCTCCCGTACATCAAATAACAAGCCTTAGGGTTCCCGGGTTTTTCTGAGTTGCTTGCATGCTGCATAGTTTTACATGTTCTATGGTGTGTCCAGAGGGCTATATTTTAAGTGTGCTAGCATCTCTAACATCATGCTTTTGAGAAGTTTGTGCTGTATTATTGTCCTGGTTTCAGTATGGAATATACCATCAGACATCATGCTGAACAATATATAGGGGTGGCTAGCTGGGGTGGGGGGCCGGCTGCTCAGGGATAGGCTGGGCATCGGCCAGTGGGTGGTGAGCAATTGCATTGTGCATCACTTGTTTCGTACACACATTATTATTAGTAGTACTATTATTATTATTATCATTATTATTATGTTCCTGTCTTAATAAACTGTCTTTATCTCAACTCACAGGCTTCACTTTCCTGTTTCTCTCCCCCATCCCAGAGAGGGAAGGGGGAGGGTGAGCGAACGGCTGTGTGGTGTTTAGCTGCCAGCTGGGTTAAACCACAACAATTATGCATCAGCTTCTTTCCCAAGCATCTACAAACTGCTTTTTTTCCTTCAAACTAAAGCACTTTATATCTGTATATTCAGATTTTAGCTGCTGCAACTACTGCTCCTGATAGTAGGCAAGTTATGCCCAGCTCCACCTGCACTGGTTTTACTGCTGGTGTTGGGAAACAACAGATTGCATCTCAGCAGCAGCTGAATGATAAGAATAGGTGCATAGAGATGCAGAGAGAAAGAGGCATAGCAGGCTGAGCACAAGTGTTAAATGTGTTGTTAACTGTGGTTTCCAATATGTCATATTCTGCCTAGCCTTGAGGAGATAGCTGACACAGTCAGGTTGGTGGGACCCATGTAGTCACACCTATGGCACTCTGGTGAGAAAAAAATCTTTCTTCAGCTCTGTGAGCCTCGCTTGCCTTGGCACCGTGGCACCAGAATGCACAATTGCAAGGAAACAGATCTCTTCTGAGCCCAGCCTGTGCTTCCTATCTGAGGGCAGCTCCTCAGGCTGCCGAGTGACTATTGGTTTCACTGATTGGATGTGATTGAAGTAAGCTGCCAAAGCTGTGGTGGGGAATGCATGAGGCAATAAATACTGTGGAGGACTTAAAGATGACTGATACCATTTAGATGCCCATCAGCTGGCTTTGAGAGCATAGATTTCTCAAAGTACAGTGGTGCTACTTTGTTCCTCCCATGTTACAAGGAGCATATAAGTGCTAGCTGCAGAAGAGGCCACTCCATCCTGCTGGGTGCTTTGGGAGACCCTCAGCGCTGGCTGCTGCAGTTGGAGAATGCTGATGTGAGTGAGTTGGTGGGGAGCATGCCAAGCTGTGGAAGTGTCCTGATCAGCTGTCAAAAGAAGACAGGCAACTTATTTTCTCCAAGTGCTGAATCTGTCAGATGTGGAAGCGTCAGGTCTCTTACCTAAGTTCTCAGCCACCCTGACTCATAAAATTATGCCTGAATGTCCAAGTACATGCTGGGGTAAGTCTTTGCAACATAGATGAGGAATGTCGATGCAGTGTTTCTTTTGGATACAGCCTTGTGAAAGAAGCAGAATATGAATTTATATCAAGGTTGCCAAGACAGCCAACAACATCTGAATTCCTTATAGGTTAGTGTAATAGTCACAGCAGCTTACTGTAAAATATACAATTAAGTATAAACTGAATTTCCTAATCCATTTTGCATTGGATAAAACATAAGAATAAACGTCTGGCTTAGTCCTCTGGCTCCACTTGTCATTATCTGTAAGACATTTTTGACATTGTATTGTGCAGTGGAGTTGTGAGTTCGGACAGAGGGATTACAAAAGGGAAATGAATGAAATGGCAGCACTTTTATACCTTCGTACTGAAGCCAGCTCATTGTGTGTTATCCTCAGAAACCACTATGCTTTCCATAATTTGGGAATCTGGCTGGGATGTTAACTTTCCCTGCAGCAGCCCATACAGTGCTGCGCTCTGCACTTGTAGCTAGAACAGCAGTGGTATCACACCAGTGTTGTGTCTGCTGCTGAGAAGTGCTGGCACAGCATCAGGACTCTCTCTGACCCTCCTAGGGGGTGGGCAAAAAGTGAGAAAGAAACATCAGCAGGGCAGCTGACCTAAACCAACCAAAGGGATATTCCATACCATATGATGTCACACTCAGCAATAAAAGGTGGAAAAAGGAAGAAGAGGGGAGGGGTGGGCTCTCGTTGCGAAAACGTCTGTCCTCCTCCCGAACACTGGCTACGTGCGTTGAGGCCCTGCTTCAAGGATGTGGTCAAGCATTGCTCATTTGTGGGAAGTAGAGAGTAATTTCTTTCCTCTGCACTTCCACATAGCCTTTACTTGTTTTGTTTAGTTATTCCCTTTCCCCCTCCCTTTTCCCCTTTCCCTTTTTTCCCTTTAGTTGAATTGTTTAATTAATAATATTTCCTTAATAATATATATATATATATATTTCCCCTTTTTAATTAAATCATCCTTATCTCAACCCGTGAGTTGTTCTTTCCTTTACTTCTTCCCCTCCTCATCTGAGGAGGGGGAGTGAGAGAGCGGTTGTGGTGTTCAACTGCCTAGCACGGTAAAACCACCACAGGAACATGTCCCATTTCTGCAGCATGTCTTCCATAACAGTAGCTGAGCTGTCTGCAGTTGTCCCCGGCTCTAGGTGAGGACCAGATGCTACCTGAGATCATTTTTAGTTTCTTGGTCCTTGGCTTGTGCTGCCCTGATGAAAGGGGAGATTAATATTGGAGAATTCAGTTAAAACATGGGTAGGAACCTGGAAAAGATGGTGGCATAGTTAGTTGCCTGGCTGAGTTGGAAGGAGCTGCGCTGGACACACCCTGGAAGCTGTTCTGTTCATGGTGTAAATTTACAGTTACAATATTTCTGTACTTGGAGTCTCCTAAAAGTTTTACAGGGATCTGTTTTTCAGGCAGTGCTGCGGAAAAGTGTCTCCTTTTCATTTTACATGAAACCTATGTAAGTGCCCCTTGTTGTAAAGATTTATCAAATTCTTGTCAGAAAAATATTCTGTGGCTTATCTAATTAATTTTTTATTCATTTTACCATAATAAGCTAAATTAAACCTAAAGCTTCAAATTGTCATTCACAGTGTACCTCTGGTTCATTTTCTTTTATAATTCTACAAAGAAACTTTTCTATTGTAGCATGCCAATTCTTGATCATAAGTATTTTGAGACACACACACAAAAAAAAAAAAGAGAGAGAAGAGATAAAGCTAACAGGGCAAAATCATTCTGTTGAAATTGAGATTGGAATATCCTCATAAGGAGTTTGACACCTCTCCCTAGCAAGATACTTAAATATATCTAGTTGTCTTAAATTTGGTTTTCTAGTCATAGTAGTTATATAATATTAAGTTTTCCCTGGTGCACACTTCTATAAGCTTTTCATTCAGTCATAGCACCTCTGTGGCTTCCAGTACTTTCTATACTTAGTAAGAAAACTCAGAACCACTGTTTTATTACTGGCCATCTGTAATTGTAGTGATCTGCCTATAAATACAGCCAAATATAGCTTTATATGGAAATAATATACACAGATGTCTGGAGAGATAGTTGGATTATACCAAGGTTGTGATTCTCTGCTGGAGAGCCGGACTGTGCAGCCACTGCAGTGCTTGCATTAATAAACTGCTTTCATCCTAATTTCAGTTTAAAATACACGAAATGAGTAAAGACATGAAGTTAATCAGCAGTCAGTGAACTCTGCATCAGGGATCAGCACCAATAATATCACCTGAAATAACTGACTCTGCCTCAGTTGTTCCCCAGATACTGCTGCGCTTGCATGAAGCTTGTTACACTCGGTACAGAAGGCTCCATCACGCCACCAGTGAGTGCTGTAGATACCAAGAGTAACGAAGAGAAACAACCAACTGGCCAAGGTGTGCCAGGACCAGGGCTCAGTCCCAAGGCAGGCATCACACCTTTGTTCCGGAAGAAGGAAAAGCTCAGGTCCATGCCCAATAATCAGCCCTCGGAGTAGGGGCACTGTGCACCTCTCTGATACCTTTTCTTGTTGTGTGGTTTTCAAATGGCTTCTGGCTATTTTATAATGCAGAAGATCACTTGGGAACATAGGCTTCTCTCCTTCAGTGTTTATGAAATAGAGCTTTCTAAATCAATGGAGGCCATTCACTGTAAAAGCTTTGTGAGTCAAATATCACTTCAGAAACATGCATTTGTCACCTCATCTCAGTGAAATTAAAGCCTCATGAGGTATTTTCACTGAAAAGGCAGGATGGTTGAGATATGTTGTTTTTGTTTTTTTTTTTTCAATACAGGGAAAGCTCCCTATGAGCTGAATAGACTGTCTGAGCAGCGACCTTGCTTGCTGCTGGTGCAGGCCCTGAGGCAGGCACCCTCCTGTGAGGTGTGAACTACTTTCATGCTAGGGTTTGATGCAGTTAAACCACAACCTGATGCTGTGCTGGCAGAATTCAAATACTACAAAACCTATGTGCAGAGAAGTTCTGTGACCAATGATTGCTTGTTTTCCAACTCCTGGTTGAGGTACAGTCATCTGATTTCAGCAGGTGGTGAACAGAAGGCCCATTTCATGTGGTACAGAGATGCTTCTGTGTAGAGTTTAACTCATGAGATTGCTCTTAAGAGCACAAAATTCAGTTGGAAGGAATTCTGTACTTCAGAGACCTCTGTAAGATACAAGCTGCCATCAGCGCTCCTGTCGGTAAAAACATCCTCCTTCAGAAGGAGTAGCGCCCCTGCCACCGCCATCTCCTTCCATGTCTCGTGTCAGAACAGTGAAGCCAGAGTGAACAAGAGAGATGGCTTCTGGTATAGACATCCTTACCCACAAACTAGAGAGTAATGAGGAGCTGGCAACAGATTTTGCTTTCTTCCAAACTAGATAAAACTAAATAGTGAAAGACTATATTTTTGTAGTAGTTCTGGAATGGCTACACATATATTGTCCTGAACTATGTGTAGTACCAGTATAATCACTGCCTTGTCTATGGCTCGCACATTCTGTAAATGGAATTAAAATGAAAGAACAAGTAGATAATCACTGTGACTTTTTATCTGCTCGTAGTAGCTTAGTGGACCAGTGTTAGCAGTCTCATTTCTTAAATCAGCATTTCTCATACTGACACTTTCACAGTGACATGTTACTATACATGGTGCACGCTATAAATAGTCACTAATCCAGCATGAGTGGAGTGTAGCTCAGCATAATGAATTGAGGGGAATACTTTCCAGGCAATTACTGATGTTAGCAGAAGACTCTCTGCCACAAACAGAACGGAGAGTGTGAACCAAGGCAGGAGTGCTTCAGAGTTGGTGTGGGTGGGGGCATCGTGATCATTTGAAATGCTGACTGCTGTAACCTTATGGTAGTCACTGGTAGCGCAGGGGACTCTGCACATCTTAGGAAGTACTCAGCATCCAGATACTGCAGTATCAGCCTCTTTACTTGTAAATCCAGTGAGCTGGAAAATGTGAAGTCACTGTGGGTCTCAAACATTTCCTAATATAAACTCTTTCAACCTCCTCATTAGAAGTTTTAAAATGTGCCTGACTGATCTCTTTTTGTTGGCTGTGCTCCATGTTTCCAAATTATACTGAAAAAATGCTAGAAATACATTTTTTATATGATTTCTTCATTGTGCAAGTCTTGAAGTCTTTTGCAACTGAGAAGATGAAGTCATTACTGTAGTTGTCCTGAAACTTCAGTACCTAGTGCAACTGTAGCACAGTATCAAATGCCTTACATAGAACCTGAGGCTCATTACATACACCTTAATTTACATCACACATCCTGTAAACACAACCCTGTCATCACTTTGCTGCTTAAATGTAATAGTGCTGTGTCAGTAGGGCACTGTTTTGCTCTCTCCACAGCTGAACAGAGTGCAATTTTCACCTGTGGTTTGTGTCAATCAGCATGTCTTCTGAAGTCTCTCTCACAGGAAGAGTGCTGTTTGAACTGAGGGAGCCTCTCTTAGAATTTCCTGGGACTTCAGTACAAATTTAGCAGTTTAAGTAGTCCTTGTCCACAAGCTTAAAATAATCCATCCAACTAAGAAGTCTTTAGCCTCAGCTCTACCTTTACCACAAAGGGATGAAGATGGAGAATATAATACTTCCTCTGCACTGAGGGAGATTAACAATTATATGTGCTACTCGGGAATCACAGAACGGATGCCAGTATATGCTGTCTTTCAAACTAAAGTTATAAGTTATCTTCAGTGTATTCATCATATAATAGGAAAAAAAGTTCTTGAGGAACTTTTGCTGAAGTTCAGCAGTCATGTAAGCCCCCATAAGCAGGGCTTAATGTACTTTTGTGGATCATGTACATTGCAGTGAACTTCATCCTCTTTTAAAATGGAGATTGATCAGTATAGAATGAATCATAAGTGCAAAATCTGTAAAAGTATGTGCTGAAGTGACCTTGAAAAAGTTGTGCATCCCTGTACCAACCTGATGGAAAAGTAGCAGAGGTTCACTTCTAAAAATAAGCATTGATTACGGTCTGTTATTTTGCCTTATTTTTCATGCACCTTGCCAGCAGCATGCACTAAATTCTTTCAGTGGAGTTTTACTAATTTATTTTAGAAAGGCAAGGATGACTGATATCAGGGCTTAAAGATGGTAAAGGGTGGAAAGGTTCTTGGGTCACCTTGTCTAAACAGCAACTTAAAGCAGAATTTTCTTCGTAGATGAGTTCTTCTTTTGTCTTCTTAATCATACTGTTTCGTAGGAAGTTCAAGATGTCAATCCCAAACGCCACTCCAGGCAGCCTATTCTTTGACCTAACTGTGTATTTTATGGTAATTTTTAGCTCTCAACTATAGTGTTTTCTCTTAGTCTCAAACTTTGCTACTGCTCCTTTTTACATGCCACCTGAAGTACAGTAACTATTCCATCACCTCTGTCTCTTATCTGAATACATTGTAGGTAATGGTATTTATTAGCATGCCATTTTCAATCTTCAGCTGCACAGGTCAAGGTTATCTAACCTCTTCATGTGATGTTTATGAATTAACACATTTATTGTTTTATTTTCATAAGGTTTGGATCTGTTTTAATGAAGTATATTTTGTTCCTCTGTGTGAGGCCTCAAAGAGAAGAGGCTACATGAGTTCAATTGAACTGGCAATCTCAAACTAGTTGAGGTTGGAAGGAATCTCTGGAGTCAAAGCAGGGTCAAATAGAGCATGTTGCCCAGGAAACTCTCTAGTCAGGTTTTGGGTATCTATAAGGATGGAGACTCCGTGCCTCTGTGGGCACTCTGATGCAGTGCTTGACCACTCCTGCCATAAAATAAAATAAAATAAAAAATCTTCATTTAAATGAGAATTTCTTGTATTTCTATGTCCCCTATCTCTTGTCCAAGAAGAGTCCGGCTCCATCGTCTTTGCACCCTCCCTTCAGGTATTTATACGCAATGATGAGATGCCCTCGAGCCTTCTCTTCTCCAAGCTAAAAGTTTCAGCTCTCTCAGCCTCTTCTTGCCAGATACTCAAGTCCTTTAATTATCCTTGTGAACCTTCACTGGACTCTCATGAGTAGCTCCGTATCTCTGCTGGGGAGCCCAGAACTAGACCCAGCACTTCTTGGGTGGCCTCACCAGTGCTGAGCAGAGGGCCAGGATCACCTCCTTCACCTGCTGGCAGTGCTCCACCTAATGCAGCCCAGGAAGCTTTTAGTCTTCTTTCTCACAAGAGAAAGCCATTGCTGGCTCATGTTCAACTTGTTTTCCACCACAACCCCCAAATCCTTTTTTATCAAGCTGCTTTCAAGCCCATCAGCCCCCAGGCAGTGCTGGTACGTGGGTTTATTCCTCCCCAGGTGCAGAATTTTTTGTGTTGCTTCGTTGAACTTCATGAGGTTCCTGTCAGCCCATTTCTTGGCCTGTCAAGGTCCATCTGGGTGGCAGCACATCTATCAGGTGTATCAGCCATTGCTCCCAACCTTGTGTCATCACAAACTTGCTGAGGGTGCACTCTGTCCCATTATCCAGGTCATTAATGAAGAGGTTATACGGTATTGGTCCCAGTATACCAGTAGTGACTGGCATCTGTTTGGACTTTGTCTCATTGATGACAACCCCTTTGAACCCAGCAGTTCAGCCAGTTTTCAGTCCTCCTTACTGTTCACTTCTAGTCTGTTCATCAACAGTGTTTTGATGAGGAAGTTATGGGAGACGATGTCTATGTAATGTTGAGTTGTTTGTTTTTGTTTTGTTTTCTTTTTTCTTTTTAATGAAGGGGATTTTTTACTTATAGGTCACTAAACTTATGTTCAAGTCAACCTGATATTTTTGGTCAGATGTGGGACTACTACTGGAAGTTTTGAGATAGACTAGTTTTTCAGTGAATTTTCACAAAAAGATACCCATACTTTATACAGGTATCAAGATCCATGGTTGAGCTCTAGGGAATTCTCTAGTTTGGAGGAAAATACCACAGAACAAGTACCCTTTAGCTAGTTCTCACTAATGGCTGTGTTATCAGCTGACAATATTTACCTGCTTGAGCTATAACATATACCAATGAAAGTGATCATTTATTTTCTCATTAACAAAAGGTATTTTTGAACAGGAAGATTAGGCACCAGTTAAGTTTGGAGCTTGAGAGTTACTGTAATGAAATACTTTTAATGAAATATTAAAGTTATTTCGCAGAATCCCCAAATGGCTGAGGTTGGAAGGGACCTCTGAAGGTTAACTGGTCCAAGCCCCCTGCTCAGGCTGGGCCACCCGAAGCTGCTTGCCCAGGATCTTGTCTAGATGACTTTTGAAGAGTTCCAAGGATGGAGGCTTCACAACCTTTCTGGGCAACCTGTGCCAGTGCTCCATCACCTGCACAGCACGGAAGTGCTTCCTGGTATTCAGAGCAAACCTCCTGGGTTCCAGTTTGTGCCCACTGCCTCTTGTCCTGGCACTGGGCACCAATGAACAGAGCCTGGGTCTGTCCTCTTTGCACCCTCCCTTCAAGTATTTATTACAAGTTGATGAGGTTCCTCAGCATGGTTCTTTTCTGGGGGCTTTTAAAAAGAAAGTAGATATCTAAGATGTCTCTATAAACTGGTCGTATTAAATCTGATGATAAATGTGAAAGCCGGAAGTCAGCGATGGTGGTTGATACAGTTAGGTTAATATGAAAAGTAGAGGCTGAAGGATTTAAATAATGCCTTTTTTTTTTTTTTTCTAGAGTTCTTGCTTTGAATAACAACTGCTTCAGTGATTGTGCAGATGTAAACATCAGGGGTTTTTCCCCATATTGATTTTGATTTAATGATGTCAAAACAAAAACAATCAGTGAACAGTTTTGTTTGTCTCATTTCAGTAAATTGAAATTAAATTGAAAACGAATAATTGCAGTCAGTTAATATTTTATGCAAAATGAGGCAATTATTATGGCTTCTAGTACACTGGGAAGTTATTGAAGTTGCCATAAATACGGAGTGCAGAATTCTTGATTTATTTACATGTATGTACATCTGATACTCCTCAAATGTCAGAGTACCATATGCTGTTGCATATAAATAGCAATCTACAATTTATACATCACAAGTCACAGACACAGCAAGTGGGAACTCAGACAGCAGGGCTGGGTTTAGAGGATGGCTAATGCACTGCTCTCTCAGTTGTAAGTACCATCTGTTTTGACATAGTCTGGGACTGCATCGCGCTGGTGGTCAGGAATCCACGCAACTTAGCGCACTTGGGCTGCAGCCAGCTACTTTTTCTAGTAGGAGAAAGCTGCCAGTGGCCGTGTCTCTTTCCCAGCTTAACTCCCGAATTTCCCATAAACAAAATGTTAATCCCTGTGGTTCTGAATAAGCACTATTTGCATGCTCGGTGCATCACTGTATGAATATTGCATGTGTGTGCAACAGAAGAGAGGACTGCTGACTATCATTTTAGTACTTTTATGATGTGAAATGTCTTTTATAAAAAATCCTAAGTTTGTCTGTCTTTGGCAGAGAGGTGTTGGATAAGTTAGTGCTGGTATCCTGGGTTTCTGCTTTAGAGACCTACATTTCTTTTCTTTCCTCCCCTCCAGAGCATTTTTGTCACTAAGGTCACAGAGCCGATGTTTTGGGGAACTGGCTTTGGCCAGCTCTTCGCTGAATCTATTCCTTTGTCCATAAATATAGTGGTAGCATTGTGGATTTGTAAGAAACATAAAACGGGATTAAGTGGAGCTTTCTACCATTCCCCTGAAAAGCCCTGGAGACCAGCTTTGCTTTCTCAGTTTGGCCATATGTCAAAAGGGAGAGGGATGCGGCCCTAGAAACGAGGTATTTGCCCACAAAATGGGAGAATGCTTGCCAGGATGCTGGCAGGTGTTTTTGAAGGAATCTCATTTGTAGGAAAGAAAATAAACTTTGGAAACCAAAGTATAAACGGATCTGAGCTGATCAGGGTCAGGTGTTTCGGGTCAGCCTTCTGTTACACTCTGCACAACTCAGATGATTTTCTGCAATCCGTGGCCATACTGCAGACCTAGTCTGGGCTCTCGGTGGAACCCCTTCAAAAGCATTATCCTGAATGTAAACACTGCCTCAGATTCCTAAAATGCTCATCACCTCCGTGTAATTCTCCTACAGGATTCAAAAGACTTCACCTGAATAAGGTCACCTTGGAGTGAGCAATACCATATCCAACAACTAATCCAGCAGTTTTTACAGGAGAGGGCTGTGGTCTCTTTTCCATCAGCAGCATTTTTCATTCTTGTTTTATTACCACTCCCTTAACGGATAACCCAGCTGGAAGAAGCATGCGGAGGTGGAGTGGAAGAGAGGAGGTGTCCCTGTTCATTGCACTGCACTGGAGGGTTGAGGCTTCATCTGCTTTAGCATCAGTGTCCCTCATCTGGGACACAGGGTGGCTTTGTAGGTGCCTAACATGAGAATGCAGTGAGAACTGAGCTGAACGAAGCCGAGTTGGGATTTGCTTTGCTTTTCCTCCCTCCCCCCCTCCCTCCCTCTCTCTCTCTCTCTCTCTCTCTTTCCCCTTTAAATCTAGAGACCTCTTCTCGTGTTGTGTACAATTCTGTCCCATAATTTGGAGGGTTGTCTCTTCACAGATTATCAGTTAAGCCTATGTTTACAAAGCCTGAATTTATTTTAGGGAGGACGTTTGGACTATTATAAATTACATTGATTTAATGAATCTTTAGCATTGAAACTTGAATGTTAAGAGAGGAACACAAATTTGTGGTTTTAAATATATTGCTACTGTTCCATCTTGTGTTTACCCTTTTGTTTATCATGTACTTCTGCAGCTTTGGAGGTCAAATCATGAATCCCCTATTTTAGTCCATCATTTCTGAGCGTCATGCATTTTTAAAATGCAAGTATTTGATTGTGACAAGCAATGTTCTGTTCCGCAAAGAATTAACTTTTGGTGGATATGCTGCAAACAGTCATTCTTGGGGCATTATTTGTCTGCTGTAGATTTGGTTACCAACTGTGATTGCAAGTCATCTTGATTTGTCAACGAAGTGAGGGTATCTTTCTATTGTCAGCTGTTCCCCAAGGAAAGCATTCCTCTGGTTTGTATATTATTTTCCACTTAGAGCAATGCACATCTTACAGAACTAAATTTCAAGTTCTGCAGGTCTGCTTAGTTTTAATCCATGTGAGCAACTTGAAGTTTTTTGAAAATCTTTCTCACCCATAAATTAACATACAGCAACTTGGCTTGAAGTTGCTCTGTAAAAATGGAAACTGATAAATCCTTTATTCTAAATGTTCCCATTTTTGAGAAGTGAAGTATTAGAACAGCTACAACTGCCTGGAACAGCTGACTGGATTTCTGCATTTTGAAGTTGGGAGTCACGAGGCATTAGTTCAAGTTTTCCATGTAAATTGCAAAGGTCTGTTTGTATCAACAGGAACTTAATGTCAGCATATTGTTCAAAAGCAGAGTAGGATCTGTTTACCCTGGCTCAGTGTCACTCCAAGTGATTGGCTCTGGCCACATCTTTGTAGTTTGGGAGCCAGTATTGAATAATACTATATTCATGTAAAGCAGGTTTGAAATGAAAAGTGAAGATCAATACATAACACAGTGGAACACAGAAATGTAAATGTTGCCTGGTCAGGCAATCAGATAAATGTTTTACCTTACAAAATCTTGACCTTGGAGTTGTTCAAACATCTCAGACTAACTCAAAGGAAAGACAGAGCATGGTTGCAAACCTGTTTCATTGAACCAGGCTGTCCCCTGGATGATTTGGGAAGGTGTTTTGTATTCACCAGGCTGGAGTTGTAGGTTAAGTATGCCTGCCTAAAGACTTGTCAGGTGGAGAGAGAGAGGATGGTAGGCTTTTCAGTGTGACTGTGAAGTTAAGCAAACTTGCCATCTTTTTGCTGCCTAATTTTATCCTAAACCTTTGTAGCCTGGGATTTTGTAAATGCCTATTTCCGCTTTAATCACAGTTGTATTTTGCATATCTAAAAGCAATGCATTTAACAGCAAAGAACTGGATCTCTGTTGATGTGTTAATCCTGAAAATGGGGAACAATGAAACATGACATGTCCAGTCCATTGATAATACAGTACTGAGAACCTAGCAGGAAACAGGATGCGTCTCCTCCAAGTGGTGTGGGTTATGTTGGGAAGTGGTAACTCTGGGTCGGGAGGAGATGGATGGTGGGTACTTCTTTGCTGGCCAGTGGGCTCACCTGTGTTTTGCAGGTCAGACACTCAATTTTGAAACAACTCTCCTCTTAGTCCTTGCTTACCATCTTTAGTTACCACCACAGGTGTATGAACACAGTTACTTTCGGGTGAAACTAAGGCAAAAAATATGCTCCTCAGAACACCTGAAATACCAGAGACAACACCTACTTAGCAGTCAGGTTTGGGGATGAAATCAGATGTCTGAAAACTAGCATCCACTTCTCAGGCCCATGGCTGTCAGGTTCTCAGCAGTTACAGTTTTGTTCCGTAAATCTCCTCTTCTTCGGATGCACTGCTTGCTAATGTAGATACAAACTGACTGTGCTGGAGGAGTGTCCTGGCATACAGCAAGGAGTCGGGAAAGTATCTGACCTTAAGGGGTTTAAGACGAGCTTGTTCTTAAGCATGTATGGAATTCATTTTGGGGTTAGATATTTACTGACCGTGGAAAAAACATACCATCCCATCTATCACTGTGCTATTTCCCAGAAATGACACACTGACAAACCCTTTTGTGAGAACTGATGTGCTAGTATCATTGGTGGCACCAAAGGCAAAATTAAGATACTCTGACTTGAGAAATTAAAATGATGAATTAATACAATGAAAATTAATATGATGAAAGATTACTTTTTCATTTTTTTTTTCCTCTCAATCTTCATATTTTTTGGCTCTGTTCAAAACCATGGGGATAAATTTAATTGTTGCCAAGTGGCAAGGGACAAAGTCAATAGGTGGCAAATTAGTTACAGCTTTCAACAAATACATTGTAAGGAAGAATTATTTGCTGAATAAAACTGTAATGATTATTTCACTTGCAGTGCTGTTTGACTTTAAGTATCTAGTGTGAATATGCCAGGAATGCAAGATCAGGTCTCTAAAGGTATTTAGAGGAGTTTATGGACTAAAGAAAACTGGAGCTCAACATCGACGGAAAGTTACACCAGTACAATCCAAGGTGTAAAATGTCACACAGAAACTACTATGAGGTGGCTTCACATCTAAGTTAACATATTCCTCTTCCAAGTGGCTTTGTAACACTGTCTTTAGTCTTGTACAATAGGTACAAATTCTTACTACATTCTGGGGGAGGTTTTTAAAAACTAGAAAGGGTTATTTTAAGTTCCATGGAACCATTCCTTCCAGGAGCATGTGGATGCAATTACTTCATGAGCTCCAATGCTGCTTGTTTTTACACTGAAAAATTGAGCTTTGTCACAGGTCTTTGCTCTCGAAAAGAGAGTTGCATGACCTACGAGTTCTCACAGGATAAGAAGTAAGTTTTCAACTTTGCTGAAGTTTTTTTGCTCCCTTCATCTTACTTACGTTTTCAGGCTGATTTTCTGTGTTAGTGAGGATAAATAGCCTGATGAGAGGGAAACAGGAGATATAACCTGTCTCAGGGTTATTTAGACTTTTGCATGTCTGTGCTGGAAATGAGCCAGGAAACAATGCCGACTAAGTGAAATCATCATAAGATGGCCACCAAAGGGGAATTGCATATTGCATAGGTATCGCTGCATATTTGTTGATTGTGATGGTGTTTCAAAGAGAGCCCTGTAGGGACCTGCCCTGCCATACCTTACAGTTTTCTCTAATAATTTGCTCGGTTTTCTATCCCTCTCCAGAAGCCATCTGTATGAATTAAATTGACACACAAAACTGGAGGGACGGGTTAAAATTTATGACACTGAACATGTAGTATATTTGGAAAACTGAAAATGAGCACAATTTGAGATGGTTGCTGTAGACTTAAAATGCTCTTGAAAATACTAAAGATTAAGGGAAGAGAAAAAGTACCACTCTCAAAAGAGACAGGTGTGGGGAAGATGAACAGAGTATATAGAAGAAAGTAACTGGCCAGGCAGCTATATGACACGTGGGAATCTGGGCAATGCATTGAATCACAAACTGAATGCATCATCCTTCTGAGACTGTTAAAATCTGGAAGGTTGACAATGTGATTTCCAAGAAATATAGGAGGGAAGGACTCTGCTGTAGCCACCACTGAGGTTGACTTGGAGTGCTGTGGTCAGTTCGGAGCACTGGGCTTTAGGAGATGGACACACAGGCTGGAAAAGTCTAAAGGAGAAACAAGGAGACACTGCGAATGGTAGTGATGTGACTGGGAGGAAAGGACTGAAGTCTGAGCAAGTACCCGCCAGAAACCCTTGCTGAATGAGTGGAGATCTCTCCTTGTTCTCAAGCACTAGGAGAAGGGAAGAAACAGCTTCTTGTATGAGTTGGGTAATAGGAAAAACTTAGAAACTTGATAAGGTGACAACACTGGAACAGGCACCTCAATGAGTTGAGTTATAGCTTTCCCTGGAAATTAAGAACAGGGCAGACATGTACATCAGAGACAGTTTAAGTGTTCTTGGAGAGAGACCTTAAGAGAGCTAATCCAGCCCTGCTTCTCGCTCTGTACATTTTCAGTCATAAAAAGTTGCAAAATCACATTGGTATCTCTGCTGAGCAACCCTTGCTAGCGGGCTTGACTGCTGCAGCATTGCGCGAGGTCATGCAGTGAGTTTTGTCCCAGCTGCCTCTTCACTATCATGGGCTCTCCGAGCCCTCCTGGCCTCTGGTGCTGGGACGACGTGAGGTCAGTGGTGCCTCAGCCTGAGAGAAATGCATGAGGACATTTTGGATGTGGAAGACACTCTTTTGTAGGTGCCTGTTTTTCTGGGACTTTGCTATGTCCAGGGCCCTGGAGCACAAACGCCCCTGTTGCATCGTGCTGTGTTAGCTGCATGCTTTGATTTCATCCTCAAAGTGCACACCGACGTGTTTGGCATCAGTCTGTCACATTCAGGAGTCTCCTGTTGAACCAGCTCATAGTGTTCCTGCTGCAGGTCGCTTCTGTTCCCGTTTCTACAGCTTCAACAGCCACGATAGGCTCCCACTCTCCACACACTCAGTAAAACAAGCACTTTTGGCATGGGCAAGGGTGATGGTATCATAGTAAAAACGTGAAGTCTATACCAACGTTGCACTTAGTAAAATAGCTAATATTTATGCACAGTTTTTATTGGTGAAGAGAATATGTGTTGTGTCTGTACTATGCTTAAATGTTTTTTTTGCACACATTATTTTGCATCTAATGATGTGATAAAAATGCCAATTTCTTTTCAGTTTTCTCAGCTATACTGACTCTTCAGAGCCTAAACAGAGCCTACTGAAAGTTTCATTTTACTTTAGTAAGGCTGAGGAGCTCAGTATAGAACTCACTTCACAACAGGTGCACACAGCTCCCTAGTGAAAGGTGCAGTTACATGGAGTCACACTGTAGACACAGGCAGTGGTTCAATCTCAAAAAGTTCACGTTGGGATCTGGACATCAGGTGTCCTGTGTTAGTGTCCACTGCTGGTCTAACAAAAGCACAACATTGTTTTCTTTCTCTGGTTCTGAAACCAAAGACTGTGTGTTGCTGTCAAGGCCAGAATGCACAAAGACGTAATCTTGGTTTGACTCATATACAGGTAAGGCTCCTTTTCCCCAGATGTACATACACATTGGGAAACCCCCAACTGGAAAAAAAAAAAAAGGGAAAAAAAAAAAATAATAAAACTAAAAACCCCCAACTTTGAAATAAACCAGATTCCTAATGGAATAAGAGAACTCCCTCCAGTGCATTTTCTCCCTCTGTGTCAGCTTTTATAGTTCTGTTTTTGGCACGCGTCTTTTGAGATTTCTTTAAAGATTGTTAAGAAATTTTCTCTTACATCAACAAACAGTTTTCAGAGCCTGAACAAAGCCATAATAAAAAGCATCTTGCAGAAAGGCATTGGTAATCAGGGAGGAAAAGGGGTAGAAGAGGTTGCAGGGAGGGAAGCACAGGGCTGCTTTGTACATTTTTTTTAGTTTTGAAGATCACGAAAATGTAAAGCTGCATTTTGGGCTTTAAAACAGTTGTTGTTTTCGGGAAAAGATGTATATAGTATGTGTCTGGAACGACTGTACTGAGAACTGCAATCAGTTTGCAGTTGCAGGATGGTGTTTATTGATGACATACGGTCAATGGGTTGCCCTGTCTTGGCCTGGCTCCGTCTGTTAGCTGGCGCTCAGCAAATGGTGAAGAACAAAATTTGAATGAAAGTCTTAGAAGCTCGGATATGCAGGAAGTCCCTCCCAACAATACTTGAAAAGCCTGGAAAATGTACAATAGACCAAGTGTTTCGCTGAAGTTTTAAATGCTAGCAAAAACTTTCCAAGTTTTTACTGGCAAAAACCTCCTGAACTCACCTGCTATTTTTTCTTTTCCCCTCAGGGGTGTACGATGAGCAGTAAGTGGGAATACCTCTGTAAGGAGTTCAGCTAAGCTACTGGCAAAATTCCTGCCTAGGAGCATACTGTGTTACAGACTCAGCAGACCACTAATGCTCCCTCACCTCTCTTGTTTGAACATAATGACAATGCTATTTCAGGGGAAAAAAAGAAAAAGGGGTGGGGGAGAAGGTGCATGCATACACATGTGTGTGTATCCCTTTGGAAGTCCATGTCCTGAAGGTGAGGGGAACAAATTTCACGTGGAGCACCTTCAGGATTAGAGGTAAAGGAAATACAGGATGCACATCTGGAACAGCTATATTAATGAGAGAATTAGGAGAGCATGAAGCAAGCACGGAGTGTTACCGTAAAACAGAAGGTCACATTTTTTTAGCTCTAGGTCTAAGTTAAAAACCACGTTTTAGTAATGTATTATGCATCCAGAATGTCTAAGGCATTGACTATGCACAGTTAGCAAAGGAGTGAGGAAGGAATGCTATTTTTTGGTCCAAAAGGGATGAAGATTAGCCATATTAGCTTGATGCTTTGATCACAGGGGGGAGCATCATGGAGCATTAAAAGCTTTTTTATACTTAAGTGTAAGCATAGGGAAGAATGTGACCCTGTAGAGATCTTTTAGTGTTTTCAACAATCACAGATTAAAATGTATGTTTTCAAGTTGTGCTGGGAGACTGTCTTACAGGAAGTAATCACATTCTCACAGTAGTAGAAATTGTTTATATCAAACATTAAAAATGAAACTTTTTGATTTTGATTTTTCATCTATTTTGCTGTGTAGAAACAAGTGTTTCTCATGTGGGTTTTTATTGGTTTGTTTCTCCTTTTTGTACTGGTTTAAGAAAAAAACAACAATAACTCAACAATAACAACAACAAAACAATAAAATAAACCCCAAAGCAAATGAAAAAGTAAAAAGGAAGGCAGAGGAATTCACAGTACCAAATATATGTAGCAGTAGGAAGTACATCCAACACTTGAAAAAAAAAATAATGCATGTTCTTTTATATTAGAAGCTTCTTTGTCTTACAATGTGAAGAAAAGAACAAAAAGTAAAGGCTCCAGATCTGCCACATTTTATGCACATGTTTAACTTCAGGCATTGTCATTGGTGGTGTTGTGAGGGAGGTCAAACATATGGTAAGTGCTTGCAAGAATTAATCTAGGGGACTGTTGCCTAAGTGGTCTGTGGAGTCAGTACTTGTCTGCAGGAGCCTGGCTGCTGCTGGTGGTTTTTTTTTCCTCTACAGCTGTAAATCTCATTTTTAAAATACCAAAGTATACTAGGCACTTTCCAAATAACACTCCTCCATGCAATTATTTGCTGTAGCTGCCAGGGGGGTATTAGGAGGTCTCAAAGGGGAGCAGATTGTCTGCAAAACCCACTCTGTGTTAAGATATGGTTCTTGCTCAGAAATTTACAAATCCCTGGGTTAGATACACACAGCCGTAGAATAGACTCAAAAGCCTTGAAGAAAAAATGTTTTTCCTGTCACTAGCTGAAATACTGAGTTTCTGTCTAAGTGAAACAAGACACAGAAAAGGAAGAGGGAAGAAGCTGTGTAGTGTGGGTTGTTTTTTGTTTTTGTTTTTGTTTTTTTCACAGAGTGAGATGATAATTTTGATCTGTCTTTACCTGAACCAGGTGGTCTTGGGCAAACTGATGGACTTTGTGTCTTGGTTTATCCACCTAAGGAGTTGTGCATCTCTCCTTTGCAGACCCACTGTGACAATGCAACCCTTTGTTTGCTGCTGTTGCAGCTAGTGAGGTGAGACCATGCCTGTGCTGGACTAAGTAAAAGCCAAATGGGGAAATTAATGTGTAAAGCACTGATCCAGTTCATCTAAAAATTAGTTTATTTGAAAACTCTGCCTAAACCCAGATTTGTGTAGGTTTGTTGAATGCACTCTTGGGTGTGCCCTGCTTAACCCATTTCTATTTAGCCACAGTTACAAAGCTGTAGAGCTGGTCTTACTGAAGAAGATGGCTTTGCATGCTTCCCTGAAATGTTTGAACACTGAAGAGATGGCAGAAGATGCAGCATTGAGGAAATCTTGATGCTGTGAAACCACTGTTCTTACTCCATTCTTGGTACCTGTTATTCTGCTGGGAGCTGCATTTTGGTCCCTGTGTTCATCTGGGCAGTGCTTTTCTTTGTAAAGCATTTCTGTTGTGATCAGTATGGAGAGGGCAGAGAAGGAATGAGTGAGCTGTGCCAGCATCCATCCATCTCACACGGTGGTTGCATTTTGTGTAGCATCCTGCTGAAATGTCCTAGGGTCTCGAAACGTATCACCCACGGCACTTATTTGACAGTCAGAAATACCTCCTAGTTCTCTTTGGTCTGTGACTTTCTGTCGCACTGCATAGCTGAAGAGCTGGGAGCAGAAGTGGAAATGACTCTTAGGCAGCAATGTCAGCAGAAAGGAAAAACTGTTGAAATAAACTTTCATCAAAGGCAAGCTTTCTTAGCAGCAGATGCCCTTTATTTCTGTGCCTGCAAGATGGTAAGGAAATAGCAAATAGTTTTGTGTGTTTTTTGGGTTGACGGCTTTCAACCTGGCAGTAGCACTAGGAAAAAGATGGTGTAAACATTGTGCAGCGGTTCTGTAACAAATTTCCAGGCATGCTGTTTCCTTGCCACTTAATTTTCAGGGCTTGCTTTTTGAAATCCAATGGGAGTTCCTTTATCCCGTTGTGCCTTTGTGCCCATGCAAGAAGCAGCACAGCCAAACCCCTCAAGAGCCAGTTGCCAGGCTCACGGTTGAACTGCTGAGCCCCCGTTTGCGTGCAGGAGAAATGAGCTTCTTTAACGACACAACGAAGATGCTTGCATGTGGTTGTGCTTTTCCCATCTGCCCAGGTGTGCTGAGCAAAGCAGCGTTTGCCTTCTGCCCTTTTCTCTGGCTTGTCCCTGGATGCCTGGAAGAGCAGAGAGACAAAGGACCGCAGTGTTCCCCCCTGGGCAGCTCCCAGGTGCTGCTGAGGTTATTGCAGTTACTCCCCACCGAACAAGCCTCTGATTCAAATGTTCTCGTTTCCTGTGATGTTTAGTTGAGGGTGTAAAGATGTAAAATCCCTGGCGTTGTTCTGTCTTATCCTCTTCGCTGCAGGGCTCTGACCCACAGCCCGCCCTTTGTTAGTGCAGCTTGTCACTGCCATGTGGCAGCACCAGGGTGGATGGGACAGTGTTTTCAGAGCGTGCTTGGAGATAGCTCTGGGAGCGTGTGTTCCCACTCTACCTGCTAAAAATGGCTGCTTCACCCCCCTGCAAAAACCCCGCAGCCCATCTCTGAGCAACGAGCTGGTGGGATAGGCCCGGCAGCCACCCACCACTTACTGATCCCTGTGTTTTGTCTTCCAGACTCCGACCTGAGCATGCGGACGCTCAGCACGCCCAGTCCAGCATTGATATTTCCACCGAATACCCAGGGTTTCCAGAATGGCCGAGGCTCATCTACTTCGTCATCCTCAGTCACTGGGGAGACTGTTGCCATGGTCCACTCGCCACCTCCCACCCGCCTCACTCATCCCCTCATCCGGCTGGCGTCCAAGCACCAGAAGGAACAGGCCAACGTAGACCGGCTGCCCGATCACTCCATGATCCAGATCTTCTCCTTCCTGCCCACCAACCAGCTGTGCCGCTGTGCCCGCGTGTGCCGCCGCTGGTATAATCTCGCCTGGGACCCACGGCTCTGGAGGACTATACGCCTGACCGGCGAGACAATCAACGTAGACAGGGCTCTTAAAGTGCTGACCCGGAGGCTTTGTCAGGATACACCCAACGTATGTCTCATGTTGGAGACGGTAATTGTTAGTGGCTGCAGGCGGCTCACAGACAGAGGACTCTACACCATTGCCCAGTGCTGCCCAGAACTGAGGAGGCTGGAGGTGTCCGGCTGTTACAACATCTCCAACGAGGCGGTCTTCGATGTCGTGTCACTGTGTCCGAACCTGGAACACCTGGATGTGTCAGGTAACAGGAAATATTTAAATACAGACATCAAAACGCCTCCTCCTAGTCAACCCCCTGCTCCCCAACACAGCACACTTTCCCTTTCTGCACTGTTTTTCGAGGTAGGAGTGCTCATCTCCTACCACCGTGCTGGTGTGCCAGGCACCGCATCAAGTTCCAGTGCCCCAGATGCCAGTAGCACCAGTGGAGTGGACTGGCCCCCTCTGATGGAGACCAGCTGACAGAGATGACCCCTTCAAACAGCAGGAGTACTCCTTATAGGTGTTTGCATACAGCAGCCTTATGGGGGTCCATGTTGCAGTCTGTAGTATGTGGCATGGTAAAGGCTAGCTATTGGAGCAAGAGCAAAAGTTTTAAAATCTTTTGTATATATATATATATATATATATATACACATATAGATGTAATTTGTCTGTAGATTATATCATCTCTACATATGTATATCATCTGTATGTATGATGTGTATATCTAATCTGGTGAGTGACTTGAGCAGGAGCTCCGAATCAGTCCTAGGCTTTTGTCTAGGTAAAAATATCAAATGTCATCCCTAGCTAGACCCTTCAGGGTCCTCTTGCTTCCATTCCTATTTTAACCAGATGTAGCTAGCTGTGACTTTTTTTTTTTTAATAGTGTATACACTTGCTTAGTGACTTTCTCCTTTTTCTTTCACCACAGTTTCAATATATCACTGCAGCTGTTTAGATCAGCTGAAATGTTTTAGACAATTTTTCCCAGATGTGTCTGTGGATAGAAGAAGATTTTTTTTTTTCCCAAGGTCAGCCACATCCTTTTTCCTCTCTGTCAATACACAGACATTCAATTTAAAGGATGCACCAAAGCAGAGCACCAGAGTAAATCTAATGTTCGCTACTTATTTTGTGATATCACCTTGTTATCAGTCTAATAATAGTCTGTTTGTAATAATCAGCTAGACCAGATTTGCCATTGCAGAGGTATTGATGACTACACAACAAAGCAGGGCAAAGCAGGGATAGGAAGCAATGCTGTTGAGTCATTTGTGCCCAGATATGCTGATTTTTCCAAGACTGCCCAGCTGGTGCACACTGATTTACTTATGGGTTGTTGGTTTCCTTCCCTCCCTCCCTCCCTCCCTCCCTCCCTTTCTCCCTCCCTCCTTCCTTCCTTCTTTCCTTCCTTCTCTCTCCCCTCCTCCCCTCCTCCCTTTCTTCCTTTTTTATTAACTGAATTGTCCAATTCTTTCACCTAGTGTTTCCTAGGATGGCAGAATGTCACGGATAGCAATAAAACAAACAGCAACAAATCAGAATTACTCACTTTTTTGTTAACACTATCCGCAGTTGACAGGTGATTAGGAATTCTGTCCCAGGGAATCTATTCACAGTGACATTACTTATTGTCAGTCCATACAGACATCAGCTGCGGGTCGCTACAACATATTCAGTTTAAAGTGTGTCCAATATCAGGAGTAAATGCCTCTATGATTTAGACCTGGAGCTACATATCACTTAGAAGACTGGCTGTATCCTGTGCACATTTATGCTTTTCTTACTTTCATCTTCTCGGGTGGTATGGAGAATTGACTAGCTCAAAATATTCTGGGCCTGGAGATGCAGGAAACATAGACTTGCTGAGCTGAGGGTGAACTGCTTCGGCACACCGGTGTGTTAGCTGACACAGCGTGGACTCAGAGCCTTTCCATGGGAGTGGCTGAAACTGTTGAGGTCCACAGCTTCTACTGCAAGGTTATTTTTGCAAAAACAGGGGAAAAGAAAAGATGAGCCCAAGTCTCAAATATGCTCTGTTTGGAGGTTTGTCTGTGTGGTTCCCCCAAGCCTGTTACTTTCAGACCTCGAAGACGGTGACTGTCCCTCAGGGATAGCTGGTTTAGCCCAAAGGGGGGGGGGGGGCGGGAAGCCAGGGAAGGGGACATGGGGGTGGTGTAAAACACCTGTCTTCCTCAAGTTTTGTCTCAGAGTGGAATAGGAAAGTAATTTTAATCTCACATTTTTCTTGAACAAGCTCCTTCCTTTTTGGAACAAACGGGAGAGAAATCCTGGTTTTGAACAGTCTCAGAGGTCAGGGTGCTTGGGGTCAGACACAGCTTTTGCAGCATGTGCCTGCATGTGAATTGGGGAGAGTGAATCTCTGTGGTCTTGTTTTGAGCCTGCATTTTTTGTTCAGGATGCGGGTAATTTTTGAGAATGTTTTGGAAGCAGGATTCCATTTTCCACTCCTTCTGTCCGGCTGAAATAAAATATATAAAGATGTTTTTTTTTTTACTTCTTCTGGAACATGTTGCCCAGGGGAACTGTGGATATCCCATCCCTGGAAGTGTTCAAGGCCAGGCTGGATGGGGCTACGGGCAACCTGGTCTAGTGGGGGGTGTCCCTGCCTATGGCAGGGGGTTGGAACTGTGTGATCTCTAAAGCCTCTTCTAACCCAAACCATTCTGTGATTATTTTCTGTGGGACATTCTTTTTTTAAGGGGTGTTGTGCACTTTGTCAGGATATTGCAGTGATGATCCAAGAGTAACGTTTTTCTTCACATGCTTCACACACAATGCTGTAACTTGGTGGCAGAGGGAGGGGAAATGAACCCTTCTAATCAAACTGAACACTGTCTGATGGGGTTAGGAGTGACCTCCGTTGTAGCAAAGCCCACAGTGGTGAATACACCACGGCAGTGTACGCAGATGAAGGGTGAGTCTGACCTATCTTCATAGAACGTGTGCCAATGATTGCATTACCTTCACAAGACTTGGCTCCTATGGAGACTGATCTGTGTATAATGCCGACCTCTCCATTTAAAAAAAATATGTTATCCACAAGAACTTGTTTAATCCTTTCAATTATGCCCCATTTTTTTCTTCCTTGCTGGAAGGGCAGAATACCCCCTCTGTCAGCACATTGATCTTTAGTGAGGAACTCCTCTTGGAGTCTCACCAAAAAGGCACCTCTGCTCAATAACAAATTGCAGAATTGACAGGGAAAAGGCATCTTACAGCACCTGGAAAAGCCAGGTCCAGCAGATATTCTGTGAAGAGGGGAACAAATTTGAGGAAGAAAAAAAAGTGTAATTGGTTTAGTGAACATCAAGGACCAAAGCAAGAGAAAGCCTTGCCTGAGCATATAGTGATGCTGTTGGGCAGATTTAAAGTGCTTCTTAAAGCCTCACCTTGTCAGTCTCTGGGGATGTTTCCTATAAAGTGAATTTTCTTGCTCTCATTCTTTTCTCTTCTCTCCATTTTGTCAAAGAGAAGAGGTGATCCCTGAGCTTACAAACAAATTGGGAAAAGCAATCCATGCATCTGTGGTTGTAAGTCGTCATACAACCACAGGGTTGTAAGATCAGGGCCGCAGATTTTACCAGTCTGCACTGTGGTGTGAAGGCAATTGCTGAAAACACTTACCCTCCTTGCTGGGCCCTGCCTCAGACTGTGTCAGCGCTGCCACTTGGGTGCTGAGTGTTAAATAGAAGATAGGACAGGGAAGGCCAGAAAAAAAACTGGGGAGGGGAAAAGAAAAAAAAAAAAAAAAAAAGAGAAGAAAAAGGAAAAAAAAAAAAAAAAAGCAACACTTGAAAAAGAAGGAAAAACACTTGTTTTCATACCTGAGTGTCTTATGAAAAGAATTCCAACAAGGCTTCAAACAGCAATTTTGACTGCTGTACAGACAGATTCTCCCTGGACTTGTTTGAAATGGGGTTGCGCTCTAGGACCTTGCATAAATTTGAGGCTAAAATGAGATCTCATGTGAAAAGATTGCTTCTGTAATCAAGTCCAGGGAGTAATTAGGACTAGGCTTTCATCTTAATGTTCAAGTAAATCTCAGCACTGAAGTGGTTTGCTGATCTGGTTTCACACTGAGCAAGAAAAATTAGGTACTTGTGCTGGGGTATAATGCCGTCCTTGCAGCTAGTTGGTTAAAACCCAGTTTACATCTAGTTGAATCCCTCTCCTCCTTGGATGGTTACTTGGCAGCAATAACGTACCAAAACCTTTAATGTCAGAACCAGACGTTCGTATTAATTTTCAGAGCTCTCCACAATGCAAGTTCTGTCACTCTCAGCAGCCACTTTGTGGGCAAGTCGGAGATATCTCTAGAAGCTGGTTGAGCTTGACTGCAAGTTATTATCTAACATGCCTGCCAACAATTTTTTAATCTGTTTGGAAGTTTCATCTCCCATTTAAAAATCAGTTATACTTCCTTTATGGAAAATCCTGCTGCAAGAGCTTTGTTTTTACATTTTTTATTATTTAGGACAGAAAAATTGTTACAGACCCAGAAACCTGTCATTTTGGCTAAAAATCAGCCAGTTGTATATCGACATGGACTCTTTTTCTGGTGGAACCATTTTGAATACCCTTCCCCTGAAATATTTTACATTGTGGCCAAAGTAACTAGACAAGACGATGCTGAGCTTATCAAAACAGTGATCACACTCTTCTGTACTGTGACTCCAACCCTGCTGAGAGACTTCTGACCTATTCACTTTTTAATTGTCGTCATTACAGCGCTCCCCTTTCTTGGATCCACAGCAGAAAGAATGTTCTCCTCTGCCTCATCAACCCTTCATTCTCACTTAACCACATTGTAAAACTGAATTCTGGTCAGCATGTGAAATATCCGGACTGATTCCTTAATCCAACAGCCTCTCTCTGCTAGCACAATAGCAACAGCTATATCAGATCCAACAGATTTATGCCTAGGTGCCAGTTTTTTCTGTGAAAACCCAACTCAAGGATGAGGACTCGAGTTGTGCATTTTGCTTCACCTACTCCAAAGAGCATGGTAGGGGTGAAATTTTAAACCATTAATACTGAATTGTACTGCTTCCCTTTAGTAAAAACACTTTGTATTTTTGAGAGTGTATATAGTATTTATTTGAAGGCAAACGTATTTCCAAAAATTGCACCATAGCATAGATGGATCTACAACCGAGTCTGGAGAGGAATTTGCTGCATTCAGTTTTAAGAAGACATTGTCCTGTGAACAAAGTGCTTTCCCTCAAGGTCCCAGAGCTTCTGCATGACCTGTGGACAATTTGCCAGTTTCATTTTGTGAGGCCTAAGTTAAACTTAAATCTGTTCAAATAAATTTGAAGATTTGAAGTCTAAATTAAAACTCCAGCTGCAAATTCAAGTGGTGAATGTAGAAATCTAATTCGTAGGTTGTAAGCTATCCATATCTCATGCTTCTTAGGGCATTTGTGTGGGCCTTCTGGATTATCTGAAGGATTTTCCTTTTTTTTTTTTTTTTTTTTTTTTTTTTTTGTGAAGCATATTCAAACATTCCAGTAAGCCTCTGAATAAGAGGCTGTTATATCAAGTGGTATGGGTTTGGGTCATCCAAGTTTTTGAGGTGGACTTTATACAAAGATTGGCGTGCTCTTTTTTTTCCAGACTACAGGATTTGTGCAGCGTTTATGATCCATACAGGTCAAAGGTTGTCATCCTAACCTTTCTGGCTTTTCATGGCTCGGTTCATTGCTGTTGGGGCCAGTGTTTTAGCAACACAGAAAATTTCCTTCTATGCCTACCTGAGGGCACCTCTTTAGGCGTAAGCTGCAGAATTTTCCTGGGTAGGCATTTATGGCTGAAACTGTTGGGCCTTGATCACTCTTAGGTCAGCCTTCCCACTTCATCCTCGCAGCTGTTTCTAGCCATGCTAATGCAATGTACCCAGCTGAACCGGACACAGATAAGAATTTCCCTTCAGGAGCCCTGAGACTACAGTTTGCAACGGAGCAGAAACCGCACTTGCCAAAAAAGCTTTCATTCACCACCATGCACAGAGTGGAGATCAAAAATGTAGGAAGTCTGTGACTGTGGTTTTCTCTTTAATCTAGCTTTTTCTCTTTGCTTGCAAGGTCTGGTGTTTCTCCTCTAGTCTAGTTACAGCCATTCATGGCCAGACTTTCTCACTTGAAATAGTCCTTTTCTGTGTCTGTCCTTGTCCTCCCATGCCCTTACAAGTCTGTAGGCTCCTGCTGATTCTCCCCATTCTCCTTAGGTTACCCAAATCTCCACCCTTCTGCAAACACATCGTCTTGCCATGGTTTTGCATCATTCCCACATTGCAGGCTTGGGGCTGGATTCACATCTGCTCCCCAAATGCTTTTTGGAGGGTGGGTGGGGTTTTCCTTCTCTTTTATAATGGGGTTTGATGGTGAAAGAGCCTCTGATGTTGGTTTACAAACTCAGCCAGTCAGCAATGAGACTGCCTTGGATCAAAAAACTGCATGGTTGTCATGTAATGCCATTTTCTCAAATTGTCACAGAGTTTCTGTTGCAGTAATAGACCGTAGAGTGTCCCTAGGTAAACCTAGGGCCATTATTTTATATTTGGGATGTGGACAAAATTGGTCTGTGGCTTTGCTGGTGTTCAAAATCCCAAAGCAAACTCACTCCGATGGATTTTATTATTTCCCCTGGTGCACATCACAGCAAACCCAGACTAGTCAGTCAGGACGTATCTGCTCTCGCAACGTGAAGCTATCTTCAGCACATAATGTCATGGCCACCTTTCTGGTCTTACTGTCCGAGTCGTTTTCACTGCTTGCTTAAATTGACTGTGTTTTTCCCCTTAGGCTGCTCCAAGGTAACATGCATCAGTTTGACTCGCGAAGCCTCCATCAAGCTGTCTCCCTTGCACGGGAAGCAGATCTCCATCCGCTACTTGGACATGACAGACTGCTTTGTCCTGGAGGACGAAGGCCTGCACACCATCGCCGCGCACTGCACTCAGCTGACCCACCTGTACCTGCGCCGCTGTGTCCGCATCACCGACGAGGGTCTCCGCTACCTGATGATTTACTGCACGTCCATTAAGGAACTGAGCGTGAGCGACTGCCGCTTTGTCAGTGACTTCGGCATGCGGGAGATTGCCAAACTGGAGTCGCGCCTGCGATACCTTAGCATCGCTCACTGTGGCCGGATCACCGACGTGGGCATCCGTTACATAGCCAAATACTGCAGCAAGCTGCGCTACCTCAACGCGCGGGGCTGCGAGGGCATCACGGACCACGGTGTGGAGTACCTCGCCAAAAATTGCACAAAACTCAAATCGCTAGATATTGGCAAGTGCCCTCTGGTCTCAGACACCGGCCTGGAGTTTCTAGCCCTCAACTGCTTCAACCTGAAGCGCCTGAGCCTGAAATCATGTGAGAGCATCACTGGGCAAGGCCTACAGATTGTAGCCGCCAACTGTTTTGACCTGCAGATGTTGAATGTGCAGGACTGCGATGTTTCTGTGGATGCTCTGCGATTTGTAAAACGACATTGCAAGCGCTGTATTATAGAGCACACCAACCCTGCCTTCTTCTGAAAGGATATCACACACCCGTTGTTGCAATGCAGTATTAAAAACACTGATGTATAAACACATGCTCCCATATTCAGTAATGCTGTTTTTTCTATAGCCCACGGGAGTCAGCTTTTCTTGTATGTTGTTGGTGGGGGGGGGTTCTAGAGGACTATTTTGTTTGCTTTTTGTATGATCACTTTTTAAGGTGCGGTGGGTCTCCGTCGAGAGGCTGCCTTAAATGCAAAAGCAGTGAGTGCTCAGCATCCCTATTGGGGTGCCATTTCTATAACAGCCGCAATCTTGTCCCAGGCTAAAGCAGCTACCTCCAAAGGAAATAGCACGTAATCCTCCTTTGGAAAGGCTACCAAGCTGTGTCAAATACATCTGAATTCCAGCTGTGCTCTTGAAGCTGACTATGCAATATGTGTCTGTATTCCCCAACTTCTTCCAACATGGCTGATAAAGCATCCCCTTATCTCCAAGTAGTTTTTCCTTGGTAGCCAATCATTGTAATCCCTCAGGAAATACTGGGTGATGTTCTTAAATACACTTCACAGAGGCAGAATAAGACCTGATGGTCACTGCCAAGCACTCTGCAGAGTGAACCTGGAGACTGTGCCCAGGCATGGTTTCTCCTGGAAAGCTGACTTCCAGGTCACTCGTGCATCATCACTACTTGCCTTCAACTCTAGATTTGCCTCTCCTGCATGTGCAGTACCACCCTCTGGTAGCAGACAGGGGCTCCAGGGTCTGATAAGCAGTGACTTTTTCACATTAGTGAAGGAAAATAGAGAGATTGATGGCCTGGAAAAGGGAAAAGCCAGCAAATCTACCTGAGAAGCCACTGTAATTCTGCAGCAGGCTGAGGTAGTGCTGTAGTACACCAGGGACCCTGAGGTGCTGTGCAGAGCTTTGCACAAGGCAGTCCCAATCTCTGCACTGTGCTGCTGCCACCAGAAAGTCTGCCTTTATTCCTTCATGGTACCTCTTCAGCAGCCACGGCACCACTGCAGCTGACGTTCCCTGAGCAAACCAGGCACGTGCGTTGAGGTGTGTTCAATACGTGCCTTAGTACACGTGGAAACCTGACCCTTTTCTGTGGCCTTACAGTTTAACAGATAGACGGCTGATCTCGAGACTTCAAAGGCATTAGCCTGACTTTAGATAAAAACCTGGGGGGAGAAGGGCTTAGAATGTTGCTCACATCATAGATTTAAATTTTGTGAATACTCGTCTGTGCATGTTCCCATAAGCTGGACAAATGGCTTCTGTTCAACAAGGCATCACAGTGCCAGCTTTGCCCTGTGACACTGGAAGCCCGCTGTACTCTCATGGTCGCTCTTGCTTGTGCAAGAGCACATGTGGCTAGGAGCTTCCCCCATCTGCTGCCTCCTTCCCCAGAGCATGCGGTCATTTCATGGTTACTTTCTTCACAGTTTTCTGGCAGCCGTTTCTCTGCATTTTCACATGTAATGCTCAGATCTGAAAGCCAGACATGTTAGGGGTGATGATATTTTCAGGCAGGCCCCCTGTGCGTGACTGACAGGTGAATTCATACGTTCAGCTCAAATGCTATAAACGTCTTGGTAGAGAACATAAGAAGGGAAGCACCGTGTCTGGTTTTCATAAGCAGTAGTTCCATCATCTCCAGACAACACTAATAAAATCATTGATATGAAGTGAAAATCCATATGCTCACGAAAAATACATAATTGCTGAGGAAATACTTGTAGCAATGCTCTCTCAGATTACAAAAAAGCAGTGCTTTGGACATGTCCCTGCAGAGGGAACTTGTCCTTCTTGTGCAAAGAGTCCTGTAATGTATCTATGTTCCTCCAATTTTGAGTTTCTTAACTTATGAGATGTCATCACCTCTGAATTATGAATAAGGTTGTCCTAAAGCAAGGAGGGCCAAGGAAAATGAATTTGTCATTGCTACTATTACTGGCCAGTGGCTAGCAGGGGGTGATATCATCCTTTGAGCAGTTAACATCACTTTAGTTTTCCTTTCTGTATTTTTAAAATTAGAGATTCTTCTCCGGCATTACAGCATATTTATCCGAGCCAGCTATACTCTCTGTTTATCCTTTATCTGAAAATGGCCCCCAAAATAGTAAAGGTTAAGCCCATTCCTGTGGATGGTGGGATTTTGAGCCATTTGCACTCATTAAATATAAGGCCTCATTAGTAACACTTAACTTTTTAATAATAATTAAAAAAAAAAAAAAGCTACTTTTCTGGCTAAGCTAAATTCAGTGAATAGTGCTACATGGTTTTAAAGGTTTCTAATGTTTAAATTGGCCTGTACTGTACAAATCTCACTATAAAGCCTTAATTTGCTACCAAGAAATAAAGCAATATATTGGTAACTGATGAGCATGCATCGTCATTTGCACTATTTGATTAACTTCAGGGAAGCAGTCACTGCATCAAGCCTGTCGGAGTTTAAGAAGCATTTGGACTGTGCACTTAGTCACACGGTCTGAATTTTTGGGTTGACCTGTGTGGTGCCAGGAGCTGGACTCAGTGATCCTTGTGGGTCCCTTCCAGCTCGGGATATTCTATGATTCTGTGAACTTCTTGTGAAAATGAAAAGATTAACTACTTGTAAAACTTTGTTTTATTGAAACCAGGCAGGTGAACGAGCACGTCATCAAGTAAGTGGATGACTATTAAAAAAAAAAAAAAAAAAAAAAAAAAAAACTTTTATAGACCTTGCCTATCTGTCTCTTTAAAATTTGATTTTCCTCATGTGGTTCTTCTTGATCCTGAAACATGATCAGTAACGGGAAGTGTAAGTAGAAGAAAAAAACAGCATATAAAAAGCACACGTATAAAATGTTCAGGAGGGCCTCTGCACTGTTCTAAAAGCAAGTTGACATACTTGATGTGAATATTAAAATGGAATGACTGCAAGGGTAGAGCACTTAGTGCAATGTTTCCTGTGAATGTTCTAAAAATCCCACTCTGGGGTGGCACTACTGGAGCATGAATAGAGGTTGTTTTTTTTAAGCCAGACATTTCTAAGTATATAGTCTTACATAGTCTGATTTGCTACTCTGAGATTGCTACTTATTTCAAGAAAAATTGAATTTAACTTGATATGACTTGATACTTAACTTATGACTTAACTTGATATTTACTTGATATGATATGGCTTCCTTGTTTTGACTTTTAACCTTTTTCAATGTCTGCTTGCAAAATGACATGAACAGAAAAGAAACTAAAATAATGCACATGGAGCTGAGTTTGCTGGAAAGGTTGCAACACGTGAGTGATGTGTCTTCGTTCCAGTTTGGGGTTGGCAAAGACTAAATTTCCTAAGCGAAAGCATTGTTGATTCTTGAACTATAAAATTCACGCTCAGGCACTGAGGCTTCTTCTGCTCTGCCATAACATGTAGTGATCTCGTCAAAGCAAGCAACCATGAATCACATCAGTCATTCTGGCATGTTGTTTATGACTCTCAAATAACTTGTGTCGTGTAGAAAGAGGTCTCTTAGAAAAGGCACATCAGAGTCACCATACACTGTGATTACAGCCAGAGCTATGTATCTAGACATTTATTCTTCTCATTCCCTTGGTTTTCATAAAAAGTGGAAGTATGTTTTCCCTGTGGTAATGGATTGAGATTGATGTGAAGTGCAGCACTTTTGTCTTTTTGAATTATGCTCAACCCATGTTTGGCTTTCTACAAAATCTGAAACAGCTTCTGTTGGTTGTCTTGGATTCAAAACCTTGGTCCAGGCTGCAACCTTTCAGTAGTGGTTTCTGAAAACTTGTAGCCTTTGAACTGGAAAACTAAAAAGCTAGTAAAAAAACTAATTTTAGCACTAGGCTTGAAGCAGGTCCAAAGTCTCATTAAAAAGAAATATAGTGACCATTTGGACTGCAGGCTGGCTGCCCCATCACTACCAGTGTTAGTTAAAAGGGGAAAAATCCTATGGCAGCAAGCTCCTCTTCCCCAGAAAAGTAACCCGCCTTTAGGTTTTTGTAGTTTTCTCAGTTTAGCTGTTCAGGCTGAAACTTCCCATGCTGGGCTTTGAAAATGTTAGTTGAAATGGTTCATCTGGTTCTGTAAATAAAGCTAGGAGGAAATGTCTTTTTGCTCATGTTAAACTCTTGGTGACCTTTCAATTGGAGACGGTTCATTGCTCTCCATCTCCTTGACGTCCTTCGGCGTGAAAGTGTGAGCCTTGCCAGGAGGTCAGCTCTGGGACAAGGACGCATCTCACTAATCTCCCCATTAAAATTCACCCAAATTTAGCTACATTGCATGTCTTCAAACATATCAAACTCCATAATCAGAAGAGGGGCATGGTTGGCTCTTTCTGAGCTTGTAGTCTAGCGAGGCTGAGATTTGGCAAAGCTAGGAGGTGTTTATCACTCTGGCAGTGTGAAGGAGGAAACAACCTGAATTATGTGGAAGCTGCCTGGAAAGTCAGGGCAGGGTTGAAAGATGAGTTTTGGAGAATTGGGCAAGAAGAGGGATGAAGGAAATTTCCTAGGCAGGGGACTAGGACTGAGATGAAAAGAGATTGAATGATTTTCAGTAAAGAAAATGGAGATGGGTTAAGAGATCTGGGTTTGTATGACTTGTTGGACAGAGGGATTTGGGCCAGAGAAAATGTGAGTCAAGTACCGAAGAATGAAGTTTGGGGCAGGAGCAGAAACATGAAGAAAATTGCCTGAACATTATGTAAATACAGTACACTCTCTCCAGGGAAGGCTCAGAGAAGGGCTGGCAAACTCTTTCTGTTGGTATGTCTCAAATTTGAAACAGTCTTTCAAAAACTAAATAGTAATTTTGGATTTAATTCATCCAATATCTACTCTTTCTTAATATTTTATGAAGCCAGAAAAACTTTATAGGCAAACCTTTTGCCTTTGCAAATGCATTTTGGGTTCTGCAACATTGTCAATCCCAGTGTCTTGTTGCTGCCTTTATGCCTTTGTGCAAGGTCTTCCACTGAGAATAACATGGCAAGGCAGATTTTTAACTTCAGTGCTTCCTTTTGCATTGTATTTCAGCAACACCAGCTGTTCTGCTTTGCCAAGGTGCAGGCGTCAGTGTGGAGTCAATTCCTGTCCTTTTGATGACTGTTATAGGGCAAAATAATAATAGGTTCAAGTTACTGCCAGGCAGTAGACATCAGAATTCAAATTTAGCTTAACAAAATACATTTATCTGAACTGCATTGCTGCGTACTATTAAACAGATTAAATCAAATTTCTCCATAAAACCATTGCAGGATGTTTATTTTCATGTACCCCTGCTGTATAGCTGTATGCTTCAGAGCAGGTTTTTCCTCTATTTCTGTTTTCTGTAAGAACTGGACAGAAATATCAGGTCATTTCTTCCCTTGTCCTCTGGATGATCATGGAGGCGTGTATTAGATTTACACTAGTTAATGGAAATCTTTTCCAAGTAGGCTCTGATAATACAAGTTAAAAAAAAATATTATGAGTGCAACGATCCAGTTGGCCATAGATATGTCAAATTAAGCCATTATAAATATAAAAGTTACTAAGCAGACACCAGAGAGAGAACCAGAGAGACCAGAAGGAGGGATCTTGTTCTAAAAAAAGAAGAAAGGAAAAGAAAAAAAAAAATCAAAAAGAAAAAAGAAAGGAAAAAGAAAAAGAAAAGAAAAGAAAGAAAAAAAAAAAAAAAAAAAAAAAAAAAAAAAAAAAAAAAAAAAAAAAACATCTTGTATAAATGTCCCTGATACTTTTAATGCAGAACAGAAACCTTAACCCTTGTTTCTAGGACTAATGATACTGTGTTCTTTGGTTTAGAATGGATTAGTTTTCCTTTGTTGTTTTTTTTTTTAAAGAAACATGCTGTAGTCTCAAGCTCACATGAATGGTAAAGATGGAAAAAGTCATCTCAAAAAGATGAGAGAAGGGAAAGAGGAATTTATGCCAAAAGGAATGAACATTTTTAACAGTTTAATGTTGCATTATCCATTTTTGATGGTTCCTAAAATATTTTTTTAAAATCAAGTAAATGGCCATTCTTGAGAAGTTTCCATTACATCTTGAATATCCTTCATTTATATAATTGCCTCAGCAGATAGATATATCTGATTTTTAGAAGGCCCGATTTTCTAGCTACAATGAATAATAACTTATGTTTTATACTTTTTTTCCTTTATTGAGTGTTTTCTCATTTTTATCACTTGTCTCATATAAAAAGTATATCCTAAGCCTTTATCAGGCTAATAAAATAGATTATAGAATATTTTGATATTTTAATCATGATTTGTATTTATTTTACACCCAATTTTTTCTGTTTTTCTGATCACAGTGTATTGTGTACTTTGAAAATACTTTGAGGAAAACAGCTTTTTATTTCTGGTCTTGAATTACGCTGAGGCTTTTGGAAGTGATGAACTCTTGCTTGCAGATTAGTAACCTGAAATGTCTGTCCTTAACTGGTCTTATTTCCTGCTGCTGGCTCTGTGTCCCTAGAGCCCAACACCGAGTTAAGTTTCCCACTTGTATCCCCTGCACTCTGCTCTGTCTGTAGAGACGTGCAGTGAAGGTGGAATCCCAGAGGGCCTGTGCTGCTGAAAGGTTCTAGAGACGCATACAAGCCCACCCTCAGTCTGCCAGGACAGGAAAAAAATATGTATCTTGTCCTAAGCCTTCCTTGCACTGTGGAAATAAAACAGGTGGGGAAAGTTCCTTTTGCTTGTTTTCTACTTGTGTTAGTCATAGCCTGATACCTCTCAATTTCTTTTGAAGTTGCTTATCAGAAGTACATCTACCCACAGAATGCCATCATGCTCCTGCATTAAGATGAAGGCATGAATAATGCTCTTTTAAATTCAGAGTTGCACTAAAGGAGAAAAAGGGCATGGCCATTAGGAAGGCAAATCTTGATGGACTTCACTAAAAAAGCAAATTTTTACTTGTACGGATTTTTTTTTTCAGCACATGCAGTGAGCTGTCATGTTTTTGAACACCCCCGTCCCACTCTGGAATCCATGGCTTGATACAAGACAGAATTACTGAAAACTTCAGTATGGCAAAAGATTAGAATGAGTTATTTCATGTAGTAAGCAGTGCAATTGCTATGAAATAGTAAGATTCTCCTGAAAAAAAAAAAAAAAAAAAAAAAAAAAAAAAAAAAGTAGGTATTTATTTTCATAATCTTCTGCAGCTTCTGAAATTAGAAGTTCATAGAGAACTCTGTTTTTCTGGGTTTATAACTGGGAAATGCTTCACCAACAGCTATTATGGGGACAGGGAGGTTATCACTTTTCACCTGTGCTTGTAGGGGTATCGGAGACTGACCAGGCTGGTGGCAGGAGGCAGGATCTGCCAGTAGGTCCTATGGGTAGGGAACTGCTGGTCACCACTCACCACCTGGCGTGCCCAGTGCTTGTCCCTGTGCTGAGTGTGAGGAGTAATCAGGAGGGCAGAATGGGCAAGGGAGGAGATGTGGGGGAGCAGGACAGGCTGTGTATTCACTGCACAAAGACGAAGAAATCCTTAGCTGTGCGAAGTGGGAATCATACTGTATATCTCATGAGTCTGCAGAGTGGCTAGCTGCATTTCAGCATTTAAAGAGAATTGCCTAACACAATACATATGCTACATTCAACAGTTAGCAGAGCTCAGATGTCCTGTGCAACTGGCTGCTGGGGGCCTGAAAATGCCCAGCCACAGCAGTGTGAGTACATTATAGTGATTCATTCCTTGACTGAATGAAGCTTCTGCTTTATTGGAGATAAATTACAGGCATAAGCTCTAATTTGAACACCAGCTCTGATGAAGACGCAGAGCTGTGACCTTTTCTCCATGTTCTTTCCTTTCCTCTTCTGGCCTTAGAGACTAATCCGAGCTCCTGCAAGAGTCTGAGGTATTCTACCTCTGTGGACATGGATAATACAAGTGGTGAATGGATCAATGCTAACACGATGAGTAAGACCATTTGCTTGGCAGGCAGTCCAGGTGATGGACTGAGGTGACTGACTGCAAGTTAGTGACCATTCAGTAGCCAAATCTTGCACACATCCCACAGTGGAGTCAGAAAGTACATGCATGAATGTCAGTAAATATGATGCTTGCCCATGTTTGTTCTTATTGTGATATAAAACTACAGGATGAATCGGGCAGAGAGGTGGGTCTGCATAAATAATTAAAGTTCTTTGCCACAGTGGAATAGCAGAAAATCAGGTGCACATCTATCATGAGCCACAACAGCTTTCACTGATTCCAGTATTAAGATTGAGCTCCTGGTGAGTTTTTATAAAATTGCATGTCATCACTCAGTGACACTGCTGTGGCAGGGCTGGCAGGGCTCTTGCTCTCTGGTGTTGTATTTCTGTGCCCACAGAGCAGAGGAATGATCCAAACTTATTTTCTCCATTCTTATTTTCTGCCCTCCCAAGTGACAGGCAAGCTTTTGTGTTCTGCATTTAAATCTCCATCCACCCAGCCCCAATCCTACACCTTTCCCCTCACGAGCTGACACTGGCGGGCGGGTGGGGGTGGGCATGGCAGGGCTCTCAGCAGGTTCAGGCCAGGATGTATCTCAGCTGCTGCCCCCTCCCCGCTCATGCTGAAAGCTTCTCTTGCTGCTGCAACCTGAAGCCTCACCAGCATTCCCTCTGAAGTGTGGCTGCCTCTCCATTTTCTTTTCCTTGGAATACACTCACCGCAGTAACCTCCCTTTTTCACGCTGGCAGCAGAGGAGCAGTGCCACTGTGATGTGAACCACTGCATTTCCCAGAGCCCAGAAGGAAGAGAAAGCTCATGATTTGGAGTATGACATTAGCAGGAGAGATGTGCAGCTGTGGAAGGGAAGCAGCAGAGAGGCACTTCATCCGTCAGGACAGTGAGGAGCGTCCTGACAGTGCAACTGCCTGAAACTGCCTGGGATGCAATGAAAATATGGAGAGGACGATGCAATAGAATGTGCTTTCCACCATCAAGGCATTTGCATGGTTACATGTGCAGAGGGACCTAGAGTCCTAAAGCAAGAAGACCACTCCCGTCAGCAAGAAGGGAGAAGGAATGCAGTCCTTCCCAGTGGAGCTGGGTCTGATGGTGAGGGAAGCTCTGGCCCTCCTGCCCTGGTCCATGCCGGGTCTCAGGTGCTTGTCAGGTGTTGGACAGATGGGGACACTTAAATGTCATTTGTTGGATACTGTTGCAAATGAGAGGTAAAGCTGCTTGGTGTGGTATGGCTGAATGAGGGGTCCTCGCTGCTGGGCCTATCAGCTCTGTCTTAGGGTAAGGAGAAAGAGGAAAGAAAAGGTGACAGAGATTCATCTGGAAAATGCTCATTTTGCAGGACTGTCTGGATGGGTCTGATTTTCTCCCATTTATGTTGTGCAGAGACAGCTCAGAAGCATCAAAGCGAGATGTGAGAAGGCAGAGGCAACCATGTTGTGATAACCTGAGCTTGAAATGGCTTGCACTGGAGCTACCAAACCTGACAGAAAGTCTCCCTGCTGCAGCAGCAGCCTCAACTTCAATCGTAGGTGGCGTCTTGGTGTTTCCATATCCCCAGAAGCTGAAGTAAATTGTTCAAAGCATGGACTTTTCAAGGCCTAGCCACTACCTGGGTGTAACAAGGGAGGAGAACCTTGTAGCTGTGACAGGAGAGCTGCGCTAAGCATTAGTCAAAGGGGGAGTAGTGCCTATCAGGAGAGCCTGGGTGAGGTGCCATAGGTTTCCTGACTGGCAGTAAGGATACAAAACAAAGAATTTGGAGACGTTGTTGAAGTTGAAAGAGGGACCCATGCTAAGACGCTCCAAGCACTCCAGCTTTGTGTTACTGCATATGCATGGTGCTGCTGCTAATATAATAAACTATATAATATAATCGACTATATAATATACTCGACTAGCAAACCCCCTAGAATACACCATTGCCTTGGCAAGATTTTTGCCCTCTTTGTGTGACTGAAAATTAATATGAAATTTGCAAGACTTGGCATCTTATTTATTTGAGCAAAGTCCACAGTGACCTAGGTTTCAGCAAGAGGCAGCAGGCTTTTACAATGAAACTACATTTATATTTCTTATGCCAGCCAGGACAGTGATGCTGTTTCTCTTATACCTCAAATGCACTTTTATATGTAGAAACAGATGAGGCTTTCTCTGTGTGGACTGTCTGGAAATGTTCTGGACATGAAGTAAGTGAGCCCTTTACCTGTGTTGTACTGAGTTCTAGCACCTTCTAACTTCTGGTTGTCTTTGACAAACAACCAGTTTGTTTCCTTGTCAACAGCTCCATGTCCAGCCTGCAGTCCTGCAAATTTTCAGTGGTACCATCCAAGGAGCACGGTGCACAATACAAGTTCAAGATGCAGTGACCTTTTGTGACCGAAAACTTGACACCCTCCCCATTCATATACCCGTTCCATGTCTGCCTTCAGGAAAATGCATCTTCCTTTGACATGCTGCATCCGCACTAATATGAGGACTAGTACTTGGTTCTAATGGTTTTAGCTAAATCATCAGAAACATGAATATTATGCGGCTATAAATTCAAGCAAATCTCATCTGCCCGAACAGCAGCTTGACTCCCTTGTATACAAAATCTCATACAGTTCAAATGCTCTTTTCTTTGTAATGCACAAGATGGGGTGGTTTTGTTTTCTGTTTTGTTCTTTTCCTATTAGAGTTGCTTGCTATTTACAGTCTGTAGGTAAAATTCATTCAAAAACATTATGAGGCTGGCTAATCTTTAAATCAGAATGGTGTCTGATTTCTGAACATTGGTTTTCTTTTTGTAAGGCAAATTCATGAAGGAACAAGAAGGCTTTGCATCCCGCAGAGTTCATAAACCTCTGGCAGGTTAAATTGGAGAGTAGGATTATCTGGCCTCCCCTTCCACTGCTAAAAAATGTAAAAGAAAAATAATAATAATAATAATAGTAAGAAAAAGCAAGGGGAAATTGCATCAAAACTTCCAATAAAGAGAGTAAAAGAATTCAGGGCTGAAAGTTGTGCTGCCAATGGTAATGTGTGAATGTGTGATCTTGTACTTAAAAAATATTTACTCCCTTATGACTCAGCTGTGCTGCAGTGAATCTGGAGGGTAAATTAAAAGCTATCATGAAGATTATATGTAGTGGGTACATGGGTAAATGTGACAATATGGAAGAATAAAAAGAACTTTCTTGCAAGAAATCCTCTCAATGAGTCTCCCCCAAATATATGGGGGTGACCTGACAGGGCACTGTGAAGTCTGGCAGCTGCCTGGGTGAGCCAGGCAGGGCCCACCAGGAGCAGGACACCAGGGGTACCAGGACAGCCCCAGTGCCTTGCTGGGGCTGAGCCAAGGCCAGGCCTGGCTGTGGGCTTGCGGGTGGGCCCAGCTGGGCAGGGTCCATGGCTGGGCAGGGAAGGGCTGTGGGAAGCTGGAGCCCAGCCCTGCTGCGGCTTCAGTGGGGCGGGGGATGGTGGCCTTGGGGCTGCCATGGGGTCTGGGCCTGGGCAGGGACAGGAGGGGCTGGCAGTGCCCTTGGGCCGTGACAGGAGGCACCTGAATCAGCCTACTTGGATTTTCAATAAGACTTTTAATGAGGTGACTCAGCAAAGGCTCTAGGGAACTTGGGATAAGAGGGAAAGCCCTTTCATGGACAGATAATTAGACAAAAGGCTAAAACAAACAAAGAGAATTTAGGCATAAGTTCTGATAAGCTGTGATAACTGAAAGTTATCGCAATGGGGAGAGGTCACCAGCCTTCCAACATATTCATAAATATGCTGGAAAAGGGACTGATTAGTGAGGAGATGCATCTTTTTGACAATGGTTGTAGTAGAGATAAGCATCAGCAGTGCAAAAACTTCCTAGGTGAGTGACTGAATGATTAAATGGCAGATTAAACACAGTGTGAATGGAGGGTGCCACACTGCAAAAACAACTCCCCTCACTTTGTAAGGATGCTGTTGGACAATTCTGGCAGGATCAAGGTCTTGAGGTGCTGACAGAAAACATCCACACAATGCTCAGCAGCAGTCAAAAAACAGGTGAAGTATCAGGATTTGTTCAGAAAGAACAGGCGACAAAGCAGGGTATCACTATGTCCCTCTGCCTGGCTCAGCCACATCTCAGGTGCGCTGTGTCCCATCTGTGAAGGGGATGCACCAGAGCTGAAAAAGGTTCGAGGATGGCTTCTGCATGTAGCATCACAGTGTGGGCTGGAGAACAGATAACTGGGGAGGATATGACAGATATGACAAAGGTCACTGAATCACACACAGCCAAAGGGATGAAAGGGACTGAATATTTGCCATGACTTCTAGGGGGCATCACAGGAAGCCAGCAGGTTGTGTATTCAAAGCAAATTAAAGTAGTTTATTGCCTGCCATTTGTTAAGGCCTTGGACTCTTGCCATAGGATGTTGTGGATGCTTAATGTTCACATCAGTTCAAGAAAAGACTGGACAAGTTCATGGAGGAGAAGTCTACGTGCAGCTATTAAATAAAACAGACAACCTCTGGCTCAGGAAATGCCTGCGGCACAAAGTGTTGGAAGCTGGCAGACTATTCTGGGAAAATATGCTTGCTCTATTCTTACCCTTCTCTCCAGGCATCTGTTTTTTGGCTACTGTCAGACAGACCATTCAGCTACATGGACCTTTTGTCAGCATCTGTTTTCATATTTTGGTATTGTCTCAGTCTATCCTTGATGCAGAACACACGCTTATTTCTTGGTCACCATGCTGTTAGTCAGAGTTGCTCAAGGTCCTTCAAATTAAATATTTTTGGCACCCTCTTTTCCAAGAGCTAACATCCTCCTCTACTGACTGTCATGGAAATATGCACTTGAAATTTTCCTAGGACTTGGGTAAGCTGTGTATTTCGGCCCTAATGCTACAGGACTACGACAAAAGTATCTCTGTATTTGGATCAATAAGGATACCAGTACGTTATGTCCTGTCATTACATTTCTGGCTTAAGGTTTCTGTATGTTTTTCCCCTGTGCATGTCATGTTCTTTGTAACTCTTACCTACTAGTCCCTGAATAAAGAGGAAGCTGAGTTGGGCTTTTGGATTGTCTCTAATGGGGGCTCCAGCATGTGGAGATCTGTTTTTTCAATGCCATTTGCAGAATTGATGGTCATCTGCAAGGTTCCCAAAGTGGAGCCAGGGACAGGGGGTACTTTCAAGCTAAGGTCTGTCTTTAAAGCCATTGGAAATACACTCTGTAAACATGTAGTTACAGAAAATTCATGTCAAATCATAGCTAAAATAGACGAGACAGACAAAGGGCAAGAAAATTACAAGCAGACAAGGTGATCTGACAAATATGAATGTAAAAGAAATTGACTATACATTCTGTGTCCCAGCCAATGTTGTAATGATTTCCAGTGCATAAGCCATGACAACACCTACAGCTTTATGGAGGAGCCCTGCTACCTTTTCAGATGCAAAGCTGTGATAATGCACTAAAATATCAGTGATGCGTTTTAGTTTTCAGTTTCATAGCCCCCAGCTATTTATCAAGGAACCTGATAGAGTGAAAGACTACTTGTTTCCAAGCTCAAGACAAATGTAATGGAGACATAACCCTTCTCCATAGCTTAAGAGCCCATGTGAGTAAGTCAACAAAGCCATTGAAAATGTCTTAGACTTTGCCTTCCCCCTTCTCCAACAAAGAAGTCTCTTGTGGCAAATCTGGTGTGAGCTGGCAAATATGTCCCTGCTCACACCCCGGCCCAGAAGAGAGGTCGGCTGAAGCATTTTGTACCCTGCTGGACTCGCGCAAGTTGGAAAGTGAGACTGGGGAAGAAGTGAGACTGGGGAAGCTGGTCACAAAGACACACTGCTTTTTCAGGTCTTGCTCACTCCTGTCACCTACAAGGAGAACTTGGGATCCCTTGAAGTGTTCAATTTATTTAAGATGGCTGTGCTGTATCTTTGTAATTGACACCAGAATTTGCCTGCAGCCTCTGCTCAGACAAAGAAGTTTAAGCATCTCTGCTTTCCTGTATCAGTTTTTAAAAGCAGCACTCAGTTGCTCTGCTAATTTCAGACATAAGAGGCCAAATAAGGGCACATAACTGCTCCATCAGGTATTTAGCAGTATTAAACAATTGGCTCTGGTGCTTAACAATAAAACCTAATCCCAGATACCTGGAAGCCAGGACATGGCCAGTGAACACAAATTTGGTACAAATTGCTAGCACCAAGTGGCAGTTCATGGCTATATGATTCCCACACTTGCCTGAAGGAGGCGGAGATGCTGTCCAAATCAGCAACATAAAGTTACTCCTCTGCTTCTTAAAAACCTTTTGCCTACTACTGGCCCTGGGCCCACACAAATACCCAAACATAGCAAGGAATATAAACTCACAAGGGTCTCAGCTTTCATAATATGACTAAGTTGTTTTGATTTAAGAGTGCTTTTCTTGCCAAGATTGGAAAAAATGAGTCCATTCTCTTCACGGCTGGATGTCAAAGTACACCAAGGTTTTCAGACAAATGCCCCAAATGCTCTCACTTAAATGAAAGACTGGACCAAGACTGGAGTGTTGGAGAACTTAACTCTTTCTTTAATATTGTTTTTAGGAAACATGGAGAAAAAATAGGGAAGGAAAGACCATTATCAACTGAAGTTAAAATACATGTAAGAAGATAGGGAACGGATGTCTTTTTTATCATTCTGTTCTGAGGCCAAAATACACATTCATTTGTTCAGGGTGCTGTTCTGTAGGGCGCAGAGTATTGGCAACACTTGAAAGCAAAGGAGGAGGATGGACAATAATATAACAATACAGTGGGGTCACGTCCTTGCTCTGAGGATGGCTGAGATCACCCATACTTTAAGATGAGAGAGAGAGAGAGGAAAAAAAGTGCATACAGAATTAGTGTGCTGATCTTAGGCTACTGCAACACTATTTGAAATGCTCCTGTACTTCACTTAATGTTCTCCACAGAAGTACCTACACCATTGCAATACTTTAATACAATTTGCCCTGTAATGTACAGTGTACAGATAAAATGTATAAGCAGCAGTACTGATGCTTAAATATACCCTGTGTCTTCTCCAGGGTCATCATTAAGAACTCTGTGCTATGTAATCTCAGCCTGTACTTCTTTTCTATTTTTTTTTTTTTTTTTAATAAGGTGTTCTTCCTGCAATGCCCTTACAGCTTAATATAAACATAGGCTCATATTGCAGGAGCTCACAGCAGTGTGGAGCAGCAGTCTGCAGGGAGATCTGTCACTCTGAAGGAATCCACACATTTTTGGATCCCTAGCACATCTGTAGGCCTGTATTTATTCCCTATCAGAGCTGGCATTTCAGGAAAAGCATTAGACCAAGGGTTCAATTTATCTGTCAAAACAGGGGTATTCATTGCCATTACAGATGCGGTAGGTTGTCCAAGACATCCGCGAAGACTGGCAGGGCTGAGGCAGACCCTGAGGAAGATTTGTGCCCTTTTGCTTTGGCAGACGGAGGCCAGGTGCCTCAACTCAATGGCTTGAGCTTTCCTTATCTTGACAAACGCGCTTCCGAAAGTTACAGGAAAGATCTTTGTGGGTTATGTCAGGCAGGCTGTTCACTGGGCCACAAACACACATGCAGAAAAGCCACAAATGACTGGCTAGGCAGGCAAGTACAGAGATGACTGCCATATGAGCATATGGTCACTTTGGAAAGCTGGCTGCCACAACTTTTATGCAAATATTTACTCTTAGAGAAAGGATGGTTCAGGCTTCCTTTTCAAAAACAAAATGTTTCTGACGTTTTAAAGAAAAGAAAAAAAAAAAAAAAAAAAAAGTCAGACATCTTAGCTCCTGCTGGAGGTCTGTAGACCCCTCTCTGGGATTTGAGTGAAGGAGTCATCTGAAACCATAGCACTGGCTCCATCCCCAGCTGAAGGGGAGGGGATGTTGAGTCATAGTCTAGGAATCGCTGAGGATATCCTAACACCTAAAATAGCTGCGAGGATACAGCTCTGCTCTGTTTTAGGTTCTGTCATTTAGCTGCTGAAGAAACAGCGTCTCACGTTGAGCCCCAGAGGTACTGGAGGGGACGCAGAGCTGGTTGCACCTTGCAGTTAGGCTCAGGCTCCTTTGCAGCACTGCACAGGAGATACTTTCTATCTTGCTATGCATTTCTGAGGGTGGTACAAGGGATGGGGTGTCGAGCTGGGGCTGACGAGAAGCAAGACCTGCAGGGCTTAAGCCCCAGAGCTTTGTGTGAGAGCAGTCCTAATTCAGCGTGGGGAGCTGGGGACCTCCATGGGGCCAGTGCCAGGAGGGCTCCACGTCCCCTTCTTCCTCTCATCCCTCTTGACATCGTGGGTGTGAGTGGCGAGCAGAGGAGAGGAGGGCTGAAGACCTGAAGCCGAGTTTGTGAGGCAGGGATCAGCAGCACAGGCTCTGGTGCTGAGGGGCCTCTGCTGCCTGCTGCTGCAGAAAGCCTGGCTGCAGCACACCGGGGTGCTTTGGGTGTCGCAAGAGTTGCCCAGGTTGCTTTGCCTGCAGGATGTTCTGCGAGGTAATAGCAACACGCGCTGCTGCCTGTTTTTCAGGACTAAATAATCTGCTATTAAACAGTCACCTTGTTCTGTTTATTTGTTCCCTAGATTTTTTTTTTTTTTTTTCTTTTCCTCATTTTCCTTTCCTGCTTCTGCAGTGGCTTTCACATCCTGCGTACTTATTTTTTATTTAAAATCAGCATACTTTCATTCCACCAAGCAGATGCTCTGAAGGTCTCACAGAAATCTTTGATGTTCTTTATTTTTTCCCTCAGCAGGCCAAGCTGGGAAAATGTAACCATAAAGCATTAACTACATGTATAAAAGAGGATCAATGGCCTTGCTTTCCATGATTTCAGACTATTAAATGCTGAAAACTACCCACTAAGTGGTATTATTTTCAGTAGCTAAACAGTCGATAGATTCTTCACAAGTAAAGGCTGTTTTATGTGGAAAAAAAATGGTGGCTGATGATAGCATGAAATTAATTCACTTCTGTTTTGAGCATGTTATCCTGCAAAGCAGTCATCCTGATTCATTACCCAAGGTGAATGATTCGTGTGAAAACGATATATGTTTGCGCTGAATTGTGGTGCTTGTGATACATTGAAAGCAATATTAGTTATAGTTGCTAAGCAATGACACATTAAATAAAAAGGAAAAGAAAAAGAATGGAAAAGAAAAAGAAAAAGAAAAAGGTAGGGATGCCTTTTGTATCCTCATAATATACAGGAAGATTATCTGGTTTTACTTTGTTAGTAGGAAGTATTAATGCATTTATTCTGCAGAGGAAGTTTTCCATCTCTCTTTTTCCAGCCTTTTTAATAAGATTAAGCCCTCCTAATGAATAAGAAGATCAAATTTCTATTTCACTTAAGTAGTCGAAATTACCCTAAGTAAAGCCACGTATTGTCACAGCAGTGTTAGATTAAAAGCTGTGGCTCCTATAACAGTCCATTCTCACACTGGGCAATTTAAATCATCAGGAAAAATCATGTCACTCATTATAAGATACCTTATGTTTAAGATACCAGCTTGCACAAATGCAAAATAGAACACATATAATAAGTATTCTGGTTGCATAGCTCCTAAGTGTTCATGACAATTTGAAAAATTCTACCATTTTTCTGAAAAAATTCTGAAAGATTCTACTGTTTGCGTTTCTTTCACCTTGCAAAGCTGATCTGCGGGATTCTGCTACCTGCATCTTGCTGAGATGAAAACACCTTTTATGAGAGCAAAGGACACTTCTTCGGGTGTCTGGAAACAGTGGTCCTTGGGCTGGTCCTTGCAGTCTGAACAACCTTTCCTCTACGGAAGATTTGTTGGCATGCAGCAATTCATTTGAATTCTTCATTTCTCAGAGAAAAGGAGCATGTTGGATTTGTCAGATACACACAGATATAGGTAACTCGAGATGAGGTAGGTTCACTTCCAATCGATGAAAAGTTGCTATTTCTCTATCATGAATAACTGAATATTTTTGTTGTATTGTGTAAAGTCTTAAGGCTGTGGGGACTCATGCTTCATTGCTCACCCAGTGTGAAAGCAGCATATTCGGTACGTGCATTTATCGTCATCAGTTATCCAAGTAGCAGCCTCAGTTAGTGTCACAATGCTTGATTTTCCTGGAATGCTGTTGTATTTCCTTATAGCCTGACCAGATTCAAAATACAGAGGACTCCGTCATACTGAGGCATGTAGTTATTTCTTGGCCTACTATTATTGATAACATCTGTCTTGTTATTATAATCTAGTTCTCTGCTACACTGGAAGCCAAGAAATGTGGTGCTTTGGGATCAAAACTATTGCTGGTTGTATTATTGAAAAAAAAAAAACTTTTTTTTTCTTTTTTTTTTCTTTTTTTAAGATGGAACTATTTAAATCTCCATGAATTGTGAAATGAGATCAATTGCACTGACGCAGAACCAAAGTATTTTCAAAACAATTTTAGAACTGTTTTTAATATTGGCCTCCTTAAATCTTGGGTTGGATACAACCTGTGTTACATTCCCTTCCTCCCAACCTGCCCCACCTCCTTCCAAAAATGCTTCAGTTTACTGTTTGAACAAAAACACTTAAAAACAACTCAATGGGATGACAGAAACTTCCAAATAAAACATTTGGAGTTCATCAACATGTATCATTTCACTGGTTTTAGCGTGATTCATTTGGATGTATGGTTGCACTCTGGGAACACTTTTTAAATTGTTTTCTCCTAGTTCAGGATAAAACAAAATTTGAAACCTACAGTGCTTTACAGGAAAATGGCATTTGCAGATTTGCCTTGGCTCTTTCCAGGAGACATAGCTTTACCACTCTCCATTCCTCTTGTGTAGATGGCAGCCTGTAAGGCATAACTCACCTGTGCAAGTATTTGAACATCTATAAATGAGTCTTACAGAAAGGTCAATGGCTAATCGTCCTGATGGGCAGAAGCAACGCTAAGAAATTGGATCAAAGCTCTGTAAGGTTCTACAGGTTCCTGTAGACCGTAATCCTTTCCTGGCAAAACCCATGGTTACTTGACAACTCTGCTTACATACATTTAATATCTTTTCAGCTCCCACTGTGATCCTGATCCCCTACCAGGTCAGCAGCGAGCTGTGGGGCTCAGTCTGCGCTTTCCAACTACCCTGGCTTCTCCTGGAATTTGCTAATAAAACCAGCTCATTTAATATAAATCTCCCGGAGTGAAAAATCACAATCTGATAAGACCGACAGCAGGAACAGCTGAAGCCTGGCTCTGCCTTGGCTGCTGGAGCCGTCCAGCGAGCCTCCTCTGGGGCTGCGCGGCTGCTGCGCTGGGCAAGAGCTCCGCCTAAGGGAAAAGGACTGAAGTCCTCCCCGAGGCAATGCCACGGTTTGGTACAAAGAGGGGAAAAAGTCCCCAGGGTTTCTCCTTCTCCAGGTTTCTCGCGAATGGCTGTGTGGCTGACATGCAGTGCCTGGTAAACCCACACAGAAAATGGGCCGCGTGAATCCTGTGCTAGTTCCCAGCAAAGAAAGCCATGTGCTGCTGAGTGGGGGTACTGACGGGTAGGGACTTGTTTTCTCTTATGTTGAGTTGCTGCAGTTTTAGGGGTTGCCTGGAACCGAAACCAGTAAGGGCTGCCCGAGCATTTCATGCAAACTGGGAACGCTCCTGTACGTGGCTCTGTGTGTGTGTGTGTGCACCCGTGTGCTGCTCCAACTCCGCCTGGATTCCCTCTCTTTATTTTTTAGCATCTGCTGTTGTACCTGTCAGGAGGACTCTTGCTCGTGCCCCTTGCCTAAATCTCTTCAAAGCCATCAGGCAGCAACAGCAGCTGGCATTCCTCAACAGTCCTGGAGAGGGGCTGAGTGGTGATGCTCCTGGAAACACCTAGCAGGATGAGTGATTTCTCACAGCTCTTCCTCATGATAATCAGGCAGACAGTTACCTATTCATTTTTTTATTATCATTATAATTACCTAATGTAATTTGTCTGTGAGCTGTCATCTTCTGAATTTAGGTAGGGCTAGATGCAATGTCTTGGTTTAGCAAGGGAGAAAAGTGCCTCACTGACTGCTGGGGTCTGCTCTGCCCTTGTGAAAATGGTGGTGATTTATTTCTGTGACAGAGATCTCCTCTCCAAAGATGTTGTCTATTATTTCTGTCATCAGTTAGTGAAGTTTCCTGCGACCATGCTGGATAGGCCTAATGGCATTTTTTTTGTTGTTATTTCCAAGGTCCAAGCTCAGTTACATGTTAATAAAAGAGGAGGTTTTATTCAAGGTCCTCACACATGGAACTGCATTTTGCAGTCTGGGCTTTGCAGGATATCCATGAGGCTTGTGAAAATAATTCCTTTGGGCCTTGGAGGCTACGTATCTGTAACAGTCATCTCATCACATGAGAATCCTCCCATAGCTTGGTAAATAGCTTAGCATGAACCCAAGGCCCAGTGGCTCTGGATGAAACACGACCACCACTGTAAACTTGTTCTGTCTGGGGCTGTGTATGTTTTCTGCAGAAGAAACAAAAATAAACTAACAAGGAAGGAAATATCCTTGTAGCCACAGGCAAAACAAAAACAAACAAACAAAAACAAACAGAGCTAGCAAGATCAATTCAATACATGCAGGGTGCTCAATTTTCAAAACACACCCTCTCTTACCCAGGGCTGTGCCAGCTGAGAAAGGTCAGCCACTAGGCAGATGCCAAATCAGCTGTGAAGTCAGCAGCTTGCTCCCTTCCCCTGTCCCCTTGCTGGGAGCTGTGCTGCTCTTCTTCCTCACAGGTGCTTTCTCCAGCCTGGTGATGCTGCCAGCACTTTGTCAGCCATGGAGCAGAACCCCAGCAGCCTGTGGAGGAGCTGAGATGTGTTTGGCTTCCAGGCGTGCACCAAAGGTCTCAGCACATGGTTTGTTCCTACCCAGGTGTTTCTCTGAGTGTGCTGGTTGCTCACACAGGGGCTGGATGTTGAACCTGGGCTTCCCAAGTCTTTGTTTCACAAGGATTTTTCTTCCATTTCTATACCATAATGGTGTTGCTGATACTGAAAAGAGTTGGTAAGAAGTCATGGTTAAGGCAGAAAACTGGTATCTTTTTGTGTGAAGGATTAGAAGGAAGCTTTTGTGCCTTAACACCATTCCTTTTAACTCTGGGGATTACTACAGCTGACCAAAAGGTGTCTCCTAGTTATTAGCCACATCCAATTCCCCTTGACTTTTAATAAGGAAAGGTTTATTTGTGATGTAGTATGTCAGTTTCTGAATTGCACAGTATATTCCTCTCTGTTGTAAGCTTTGTTGAGACTCACAAGAGGTAGGAAAGACTGTAACTGCTATCCCTCTGTACAGATGACTGCTTGTGTTGTGAAACATCTGCGCTATTGCTGTGAGCAGCGGTCACTGCACCATTTCCCCTGCGTGTTCCCGAAGTAAACATTTCCATAATAGGTATCACAAAAGTTCCCTAGGGAAGAAAGCCCTGTATTGTATGTAATACAGGAAGGTTTCCTTTGCTTGCTTTCAGTACTGCTAACTTTTCGTCCTTGCAGTGGTCTGATTAATTGCCCTGCTTTTATCGTGATGAGCATTACCATTAGGCTGGCCAGCTGTCAAGCAAAGCTCAATCACAGCAGAGGAGCATTAACTGCCTTGTGATGGGCAGCATTTGTTTATTATTTTTTTTTTTTACCTCTGCCTCACATTTCTACACAGTCATCCCAGGAAGGTGTAAGGCCCAGATCTCCCTGCCCTGCTTATACTGAAAACGCCTTCTTGTGCAGCTAATTGCACTGCTTTAATTAACCTAACTTGAACAGGGCACCACACAACAGCAGAATCGAATGGATGTTCTTTTTTTAAGAATAAATTATAGGCAATTTAGGTAGTGGAATTGCTTATGCACCCAATATTCAATTACATCTGGCTCTAGAGGAGAAAACACTTATCAAACAAATTGGATATCACTTTGCACATGGCTATTGATGTGCTGCAGGGCTGTGGGGAGAGGGAGCAGGCAGCCAGTTCCTTGGAGGTGTTTGTATCAGTACTCATCGCTCTGTTCTTCACGTGGAGAGCATAGACAAACCTGTCATTTGTATGTGACATCTGAAAAGGATCAAAACTTTCTTCCTCCTCTATTTTTTGGTGGGGGAGAACAAACACTTTGTCTCAACTGAGATAATCCTGCTGTGATGTGAGAGTCTAAATCCCAGACATTCAGCTCCTTTTCAGCTCCTCCAGTTTCAGCTCCTTTACCGAGCAGCAGCCCGGCACACATGTGCTTTATTTTACTTTATGGACCAGCTCATCTGATGCTGCTTCATTTGGCTGTTTCTAGGATTGCTCTCCTTGCCGGTAGCGATCTAGTTCTTCTTTTCAAACAAAGCGGCTCAGGAATGCAGGGGATATTGTAGTTCACTGAGGTTAGATTTTATTCAGGTATCAGGGATAAACAAATTTGTGCAAACACAGTGGGATCTCAGTCCAGATTTCATGAAAACTCCATGATCATCAAGTAACCCGACTCGTTGCTGGACTGCAAAGACTGAACTTTGGCTTGGAAGTAATGTCAGCAAAGGGAGTTCCTTTGTGGGAGCTTACCCATTCCCCTATTATCTGTAGTGAGGCTCATATTTATGTTACATAGTCCTCAAATGTCAATTTAAAGCAGCTGACCTCTGGGGTAAAGGAAGGAAGGCAGCAGCACATCTAGGCCTCTGACACTGTTGTCTCTTGCTGTGTGCTAGTTTCTCTCTTCTACTGAAACTCAAGCTGTGCAGGGGCAGCTCTGAGCACTGCCCATGAAAGAACAGACTTTCAATACCAGAGGAACATTTATGATTTTGGTCTAATAATTTTGACTTCTAGATAATTAATGTAAGTAGGTTGAAATAGCCTAAAAGTACCATATGTTTGATGTAGCACAAGTATTTTACTGTCCCAATGTGGCTGGCATACAGAAGGATGGACTTTTACAGAAGTTGCTAAGACCTGCTGAGCTCATTGCAACAGGGACAACTGATGCTCTCTTTGACAATTGGAGCTGGTTGACGTGGTTTTTACCAGGGACAACAGAAAGGAGCATTTTCTGGGTTAAATAAGCTACAACTGTGTCCTGCTTATCACTACCAAAAGTCATTTTCCTTTTTCACCCGTGCCACCATTATGACCTCCTAGGTTCATTTGTTTTAATCCTTTAGCTTCTTCCAACAACAGCAGTCCACCATTAACTGGTGGTTTGGCAGTGCACACAGAGAAATTTGGAGTACAATGATTTTGTCTCCTTTTCGGCATGTTCAGAAGCAGAGAGTGGCTCTAAACTCGGGTATCCATGGCTGAATTACTGTATTAGTCCTCTTCAAATAAACCTTTCATTTAAATACCCTGTGATTTCATAAAGGCTCTTGGAGGTGTGGGGGGGAAGTATCTCCTATGCAATATTTCTCTCTTCTGCTCTAACTTCTCCTTTAAATAACAGCCTGCAGTTCACTGGCATTAATCTGTGGACTTCTGAACTCCAGAAAAGAACAACAAAAAAAGTTATTTTTCCAGATACTATCAAGGTTTATTTATCTATCTTGCTAACCCTGCAGGAAATAAAGTTATTGTTCTCATAGTGTATCTTTTAACTCATTGCAAATATTGTGCCATAAAGCCGCTAGAACAGGTAGAAGTATTTGCATCAAAGCTCTGATTTCCACTCATATGGGTGCAGACCTTGTGAAAGTAATCCATTGGCACATCCCTTCCTCCAGTGTGTCCATAATCCCTCCCCAAAGTATTTGTTTTTAATTTATATATCAGTAAGTGAGAATGGTTTCTCTTTTACGCAAGCAGAAAAATACTTGATCATAACACACTTTGCTCTGTGGGTTGTAGTACTCAGTGCTGTGGGTTAAAATAGTGTTACTGCTTGCTTTTGTGTTCCTGAGCAGCATCACACACTTTAGTTTTGCAGAAGAAGCTTCTACAAGAGGATGAAAGGTTGCAGAGTGGAGCCAAAGTGCTAATGTTTCTATGATTAATAATCACCTACTGCCTGTTCCACATTACCAAATTCTACTGAAAATAATGACGTACCTTCAGCATAATGAATTTCCCCTAGCTCATCTGAAAATCTCTTTATCTGGATTTTTTGGCCGTCCTCCACTTTGGCTAAGTAAAATTGTTTTGTCATCGGGAAACCACTTGAGATTCAAGTTGAACAGGACGAAAGGAAAAAACAAAAATCCCAAAGAGCAAATGACGGCTCAGTTTGAAAGATGCTTCTTGTAAGCACAGAGGCCCAGGCTAGTAAAAGCTAAAATGCTACAGGCTCTTAAATTTCTGTGTAAAATCTGGATGACTGTTTTTCAGAAACACTTATTTTGATTTATAAATAAGGCTCTATAAAAATGCCTATACTTATAGGCATATGTATATAAAATTTACCTTACCAAAGTTGGCTTCAAAATCACAACCACTGGCTTCGTATCTTCTTTTTAAGACTTTGTATACAGCTACAGTTACCGTAGAGATAACAGGGGAATAACTTCATCTTAGGCAGTTTTTAGGTTTGAATATAAGGTCTTGTGTTGACCCTAGCAGTCTAGAAGCTTGAGATTCTAGCCAAAACTCCATTGCCAAGCCATCCTATGAGCTCAGACACCTGGCACGTATGGCTTTGCATTTCTCTGCCTCCATTTCTGAGACACGTGGGAGAGCAGCCGTGAACGCTCACGTATCTTCATAATTTTGCTTATTGAATTAATTGAATTCCAGCAAGCATCAAATATTAGATCCCTGTTTAGTAAAAGTGCAATACTATCCCAGGGCTTTGGAGTGCGGGTGCTGCTAAATTACATTGTTAGATTCAGGTAGGCTTTAAAAAGCCCTACTGGAGAGCAGAGGCCCCTTGTGATATGCTATGTATGCACAGTGAGGAAGCTGTATTTTCAAATAAGTCTAAGAATCTGAAATTTAATCAAAGTACATAAAGGGTGAGGGGGATTCAAGCATAGAGAAGCAAAGTGAGTAAAAAGTCGTCAGCCAAGCTGGGATGAAAGCCTCTGTTCCTGTTTGCCAGTGTCCCTTCCCATCAATAGCTTTGTTTTCCCTGCACTGCCTTGACCACTTACCAGCAGAACTGAAGAGACTTTGGGCTTTATTTGTGATCTTCTTCTTAATGATTCACATTCTCAGCATACTTGTTTTGTTGTTAGTTTGTAAATACTCAATTACAAACCTTACTGGAAACTTAAGAATGCAACTATATATACTTTAAAGAGTCATCAGGTGATGGGCATCAAATAATCTTTGAATATGAATGAAAAGTATATCTGAAATAAATTGCAACCAAAACGAATGAAAACCAGAAAAGGCATCCTTGTATTTTTCCAAGGAAAGGCTGGCACTGATAAAAATCCCCCTTCCCCTCAATAAATTTCTGCTTTCTTTCAGCTGATTCAAATTTAAAGTGGTGGAAGTTTCTGAGTTCAGGTGAGGATCATTCCAAGTGTCTATTTTAAACCATCTACTGTCAACGTATTTTTCACTCAGGCGCTGCTTTTAGAAGTGGTTTCCAGCTCTGTGGTGTTGACATCTGGGAATCTTTATAACAATTTCTATAAATACCCAGAATCAATAATGTGGCTCCTCTGGGTAATGTTCTTATCTAGAAAGATATGTAGGAAATATTATTCACCATGTGGTTAGCACACGTTCCTCAGTTTCAAATAAATTGTAGGTAAAGAAACCATCAGAAGACAAAAATTGAATTACAACTTGTCTAGAAGATGAATCGCCCTGCCTTCCAAAGGATTTATTTTTTCATATAAGAAGAGGAAACAAAGAAAATAGGAAAGGAGAGGGGGAAGTCAATACAAAATGCAACTATAAAGGACTGAGAATCTTTCAAGTTTGGAAGCTTCCTCATGTGGGCTGCCTTATATCCTACTCAAAAGAAATGGATGTCCCATTGATATGAAAAAAACTGTGTTTTACAGGTAACTCTGTGTTTTAATAAGTACTACAGGTTGGAGAGCTAGGGCCAGACAGCAAGTCAGGTTTGTAACCTGATTCTTCTTTGAAAACCTCACCTCAAAATGAATTTCTGGTTTATAAAGGGGTGTGATTTGGTAACTTGCATTTGTTTGCTGTGGGAAAATCTTTTATAGTGGAATGCTTAGCAAAGCTTCATTTCCTTTCTGGTATACTCACAGAGACAAGCAAGAGCTTTATACAGTGTGAAGGTAGCAGTGAATTGAAAAATCCTTAAAAAAATTATTTTGCAATAAACAAATAGTTACAAAGATTTTTCATGACACATAGACTTGTTTTTTGTGGCTGATTACTGGCAGTGGCACTATTTGCACACATCCTCTTTATGGTCTCGCGACCTCCAGAGCAAAAAGGGAAAGCTTTGCAGCATGTTCAAGACTTGTCAGTTTAAGAAAGAATTGAATCCCAACCTCCTATGGCATGGAGGAGTGCACTGATGATGGAGCTGCTGGATGCCTCGTCCTTCTCTGTGTTTCCTGTTGTGCTCAATCTGGCAGAGAGACTTTGAGAGTATTTGATGCAGCCAGCCCAATATGGGAGGGAGAGAGAGGAACAGCAACCTGCAGTTTGTGGTGGGAATTACGTGTAAGCTTTGCTGTGTTGTTTGTTATGTGTGATGAGATCTGTGCAACTCTCAGCATGTTCAGCAGCAGTGGGACCTCCCTGCCAAAGACCAAAGTGACTCACATCCCTTGCATGATGGCTGTACAGAAATGTTTTAGACTGGTATTAAAATGACAGAAGGACTTGGGCCAGGCAGCTCCCTGCCATCCAGGGCAGGTGAGGAGGGGAAGGTGAATGGCTGTGGAAGAGTACTCAGGGGCCATAAGCTGCCATGCTAAAATCTGCTATCTCAGATGTGTTGGGTAGAGCAGTGCCCGTAGGCCAGGGGCGCCATGTCCGGGATGAATCTGAGTAACAGAAGGGTTAAAATAGGCTGAGGGAAGGAAAGGGGAAAGCTGGTTGTTAGCAAGTTGTTTGTGGGCAGTAGTGGAGAAATAAGAAGAGGAGAAATGTAATGACAATACACTAGAAACAGAGAAAGAAAGAGTCGTAAAAAATAACGTGATGTATAAAGTGCAATGTATGCAGAGAGAAAGTCAAAGTTAGTTCTTAGAATCAAAATTGCAACCTCAGATCATAGCTGGTGCCCCCACAAAGAAAGATCATTAATTACAGTGTAAACAAATAGACCCTGTTAAAGTGAGAGCTGCTTTGAATGCCAAGGCTGAATGAAAGGTCAGGAGATACTTGGTTTGAGCCCACGGTTCTCCTGATCCTCCTTACACACAAGCCACCCTCAGGAGACCCAGTGGCCACTTCTGCTCTCATGCACAGTGTAAAGCCCTTCCACCCCTTTAGGGTCAGGAAGGACATTTCCCCAGGTCTCAGGCCAGGTTTTTCACCGTCCTTTGTGCCATGGAGCACCCACTGCCTACCACCACCACTTGGGCCCACCTTGTTCAAACCACCTCCTGCACAGGTGGGCTCCTCATGCACTGCTCCCATCTCTCCTCTCCATACCTCCCATGGCTGCCTAGGAATAATTTTATTTTTTATTTTTTTTAAATCTATTTTACCTCAGTAACACTTAATTTGATTTGAGCTGTATCAGTTAAGGTTCTACTCATTCTACAAGATTTGCACTGTCAACATAGAACAGCGTCACAGCTTAGACATGAGTGCAGCCAGTGGTGCCAAAATGTATGTCCTTGCAAATGTTACCACTGGGGGTGGAGGAAGCTGCTGAAGCTTTCCTTCACTTAAGGTAAGAGCTATTAAAAATGCCAGGAGAATTAATTTATTGCGTTTCGTGCCCAGAGAGAAGGACGGGAGCACCGTGTACCCACGTGCTGTAAGGGCAGTGGCATGGAGCTCCTCGGGAGAACCTCTCCAATCTCACTGCAGGTAGAGAGGAGCTGAGCCCAATGTTAAGAGGTAGGTAGGTAGGGTGTCAAGCAGGGCTGTCTGCTAGGTTCATCAGGATCTGCCCCCTTCATCCCTTTTCCTGGTAATCAAGAAGCCTCAAACAATGGAAGAATTCATGTCCTCCCATGGGTCGCTGGAAGAGGCTTGTTTCTGCCTTCTTGCACATTTTTCATTCAATAAAGGAGGAGTGGAAGATATATTAAATTTTCCATTTCAGACAGCTGGAGGATGTCTTCTAAGGGAAACAATTCCTGCACGCAGGAATGCCTTTTGCTCTTGCCAGGATTTTCTCCATGGGGGTAAAATTTCCCCTGGACTCAAGAGCGGAAGCGGTCAGTGAGTGGTAAAAGACACTACGTGTGTGTGTGTGTGTGTATACATACGTATATAGCTATGCTCAGTACCCAGAGGTCTCTCAGTTTGGCAACTGACAATTCCACATGTTTCGGCATTTTGGAGCCCTCTAAGCTGGCATGCTGATGAGGCACTGGGAGGGAGAAAAAACGTAATGGGTCAGGGGGTTAGTAGGACAGCACTGGGCCCAGACACTGTGCCTGCAGTAAGCTGTGGCTGAGACCTGATGCCAGGCCCATATTCTGACACCACACTGAGCGTGCCATTCATGCTGTGCTCAGCACTGGCTGATGCTTTCCCCACCCAGAAGTGGTAGGAAGGGCAGGCAGTGTCCGAGACCCACAAATGCGTGTCTGTGGAGGACGTCTGTGATGGCCTGCAAGCAGGTTGAAGGGGAATATCTGATGAAAGCTGTTTCGCCACCTGTTTCCTCTTGGGACTAATCCCAGTCTAGTGCAGCCTTGTTTGAGGTGGCATCTGCTAGGATTACTTCAGGTCTCCCCGCGGTTCCCTGCCTCTCCCTTTCTGCACAGAGACTTGTTTCCAGGTGGGCATTTGGCAGGTGCTGCCTGTGTTTTCTGGAAAGCTGTGCTAGAAGAGGTGAAGCTTTTTTCCTGCTGTAGAGAGCCAGCCAAGGAGGCTGCAGATGTCTGAAGCTGACATGAGGTGCACCGGCAGCAGAGGGGAGGCCTGAGCATGGAGGCAGCAAAGGAAGGTTTGGGCACCCCCAGGTTTGGGCTGGGGGACGGGTGGTGGTGCAGCAGCAGGAGTCTGGGGCATTGCCCTGTGTCAGAGTCACTAAAAGGAGGTGAGAAGCAGTCATCCACTGCCAGAGAGCATAGCCTGTCCTTCCTGCAAGGCGATGGTGAGAACGGATCCAGCAAAGTCCCCAGGGCTGGGCTTTACATGTAGGCAGCATCATCCTCAAGGAGAGTTTTTGGGTTCACAGACCACGGCAGTAAAAGCATGCAGCACTCGAGCCATCGCAACTCTGCTGTGCTGCTGAAGGGCAGTGTGTAATAAAGACCCAGGGCAGTGAAGTAAACAGCTTCAGAAACAGAGACAGAAAGTCTCCAGAAAAAAAAAAAAATGTTACAAGTAGCTTTCCTTTTTCCTTCTGCTGTGGCCACTGTATTTTTCCACCATGGAGCAAGATGGGGTGTATTGATGGAAAGGGAAGGGCAGAATAAGACATGGCAAACAAATTAGGGGCTATTCTGCTAAATTGTGTAATGGATCGTCAATTTTTGTGTGCAGATGAGAGGAGAGCTGCTGGACTCCAATGGCTTTTGGAGGTCAGGATGTGTCTCAGCTCTTGAGGTTGAGGTGGCATGAGCAAAGTCCATGTCTTTGGGGAAGGGTGGGCAGCTCCTGACTTGCAGGTCCTTAACTGCAGCTTTTAGCCAACCTGGCTGACTCTTGGGAAGGGTCCGTCTGAGCTCTGCCCCTTCCAGCAACAAGGTGAAGGCTCAAGATCTGAATGCTTGTTTTACCTAAATGGTGAAACTAAATGGAGTGTAAAGCTGTTTTATTGTGCAAAGTATAAACCAATGTGTGTAAGGCACAATGTGTCTCTATTTTTTTCGGGTGATGGATTAGAAAGTGTCACACACACAAAAAGAATTTGGGAAGAAGACAGGAAAACTAACTTATCCTTATGAATGACTGGAAAGAGTGGATCAGTCATTAAGGGTTGTTACTTAATATGGGATTGTGTTTGCATATAAAAAAGGGTGGGGGAGGAGTTAATTGACAAGCAATATGAGGCATACTTTTCTCCATGGGAATAAATGGGTGTTTTATTAAATATGTAAACCCCAAATTAATGTCCTATGAAGGTGGTAAACACTTAATGTGAAGATAAGTGTTGAGCAGGTCTCCTGGAAACTCTTGTTTCATGGGCAAATGCCAAATTGTCATTAGTTGCAAACTGGAATGTTGATTAATTACTGTAATGTCCCGGAGAGAGCGATAGCCCAGATGTGTTTCACTGGAACAAACACCCCGCCCCGTGCACGCTGAATGTGAGGCGCTGGCTTGAAATGTGTTGTGAGTATCTGCCCATGTACAGTGAAGTTTCCATTTCAAAGTGTAAAAGCTTCTGTAGATTCTTTTCTGAAGTTCATTAATACAAGCTGAATCTCCGTGGGACAAGGAACAGCAAAGTCTAACAAGAAACGCTACCCAGATGGAGCCAGGCTGTGTCTGGATGATAGATTTCTCTGTCTAATGGCATCAGAGACTTACTGCACAGGTTGGGAAGCTGTATGTGAGTGGACAAAACACCTTCTGTCAACATTATTTGGACATCTTCTGAATCAAATTGTTTTCTTTATAAGAGAGATGAAAGAGTTACATTCAGGGATGCTCCCTGATAGGACGAATGCAGCTGGTGCTGAATTTTTGTTCTTACATAGGACTCTAGCTATTACTCATTTTGACTGGCTGCATTACTGAAAAGAAAAAGAAAAAAAAAGAAAAAAAAAAAAAAAAAAAAAAAAAAGACCACATCTGTGACCTGCTGCAGGCACGCAGGTGAGGAGTTACAAGAGCCCCTTGCCTGCAATGGAGAGCAGAGTCAGAGGCAGTCACGGAGCCCACTGAGGCTTCCCAAGGACTGGGTCAGTTCCCAGGGGGCTACCAGAAAGTGCTGCCTTAGGTAAAGTCGTGCTGCAAGGGCGTGGGAAGGGGGACACCACTCACGTCTCGTTCTCGTTTGTCTCCCACAGCAGCATCCAGTTTTCCCTTCTTTAAAGACTTGGCTGCTCCTGTTCAACATGTTGAATTCCAGCAAAGCCTGGATGAAGAGCATGCGGTAACTTTGATATGCTCCCTTGGAAAAAACAAGTTCCCTGGTTTTGGCTGCATTTTCCATTCCTCTTATTTCAAATCCGGCGAGGCAAATGATGCAAAGAAGGGAGGGGAAAAGTGATTTATTTTTATTTTTATTTTTTATTTTTTTTCTTGGCAAACAGCGGTAGCAAGACCTAGAAAATGTGACCTATGGACTAATGTTATTCAACATAATTTTTGCTTTCACCAGTTTGACTGTTTCTCTTCCAGCCTCCTGTGTAGGATCAAGTGAGGTTTGGGGCCAGGAAGGGAGTCTGAAACCTGGAGGAAGTTCTGGCCACCAAGAAAACACTGTCTGAGCCCCTTCTATTCACCTTAACTCTTCTGTGGCAGTGACCGTGGTGGCATTTCTGGTCTCTGCCCATGGCTAGGTCTGAGCCCTGGTGCTCAGACAGCACCAACAGGTATGCCAGCGTGGACCTGACCCAACGCAGCTTGCTTGGACTGTTGTTGAAACAGGTTCTGTGTTTGGCTCCAGTCGGCTGCTTCACACTGAGTATGTCATTTTGAGGCTTTTACATGTTCAGCTGATACAATGTTCAGCTGATATCGTCTTTTATCCTTCAAAGGACAACCCTTCAAGCTGCTAGTCTTCTGAGCTAAGGGAGCGAATGGAAACAGGTTGGGGTCAACTTTGGCTAGAGTTAGTATGGGTTGAGATCCAGGGAAAAGGAGAGGTTCAGTCTGTCAGGTAAGAACACGTTAAGTAGGAGGCTGATCATGGGTTTCTACATGCCTGGAGGATAGCTGAGTGGCCACAGCAGGAAAAAATTATGCTACTGACTGCTCTTTTTCCATTATCTGTGGGTGATCTTTGAAAGGTATTTATGCTTCTCAGGGGCCTGTCTCCCAGTGTTTCCTTTTTATTTTATTTTTTTGCCATGTGATTAGTTTTAATATATGCATCACCTTTAACTCAGATTGTGGTTGCATTCTGCAGCATGTCATAAATCTCTCTTAAATCCAGGAGAACAGTCAGTATCCAACGGATGAATTTCTGAATGTGGAAAGATCGGAAACCTAATCTTTGATTTTAAGAAAGTGAAATACAAGTCTTACCCGTTTTTAAAGATTTCTCTGATATCCCCTCCAAGGTAGTAATTCAGCCCTAAAGATGGCTTTATTTCCTAGATAATAGCTGAGAGGTAATTCTAAAAAATGGCAGCTCAACAGGGATTTTGAAATTGTTACAGGGCATATGAAAATTAATTATTTTATGTAAGGCAAACAAAAAAGATGAAATGGTGTAAAGAGTACCTTCATTTCTCTCCAGAAAACTTCCTAACAGTTCATATTTTTCAAGCATTAGAAAATTTTCATGTTTGTTAAAACATAATTATTGGAGTCAGAGGTCTGACAGATGCTAGCTAAATTTTCAAATTTACTCCTGTAGAAATCTTGAGTTATCTTTAAAATACCTGTCAAGATTTTAGAGGGTACTTTTATATGATTCTTATTCTATGACTTTTTTTGGTGAAAAGATTACTTTTCTTCATATAGTAGCACCAGCTTATTTTGTCCTGTGCTGCCCTAGGATTTTTTTATTTTATTTTATATTTTGAGGTAGATCTCAATATTGGTAATCATTCCATGGATATGTCATTTACAGAATAGAGCTGTGATAAGCTAACATATTCTGTAGATAACAACATTATCCAGCACCTAGTATTAAAAGTTAACAAAATATCAGCAACCAAATTGCATATATTCTTTTCTCAAAGTTGCTATTGCAGTCTAGTCCAAGCTGCAATGCAGTTCTCCAGTACCTCATGCCATTTTGCTTAGTAATCATGTTGGTTTCAATGGCACCGTGTGAAGTGAGTCAAAAAAATTATGTGAAACAGTCGTGGCTTGGTCTGGAGTATAACCAGAGCTCAGTGAGCATGCTTCCTATTTAATCTCAGTGCTGGTGGAATTGCTGCCGTTTGACGTCTGCACCAGAGCAGGCTAATGCTGATGGTACGCAGCTTTGAGGAGGGAATATGTTAAAAGGTTTACTTTGAATATTGCATAACTTGCTTTAACAAAGAATTGAATTTTAAAAGAAAAGACTGAGAATTCAGGGATTTACTTGGTACAGCTCCTATCAGATTAGTTTTCTCTGGTCAGAATACTGTTTATGAAACAACTTTATTTCATATAATTGTTTCTATATTTTTAAAGTAAAAATGAGCTTTTTATTGGTTTTATTGCTGATGTTCAAGAAGTGTTCTTGTATGTGTCTAATCCAGGGACCTCTGCTGAATTTGACTCCCTAAACTATATGCCCCTAATAGTAATCTGACTGTTATAAAACCTTTTTTTTTTTTTTTTTTTTTTTTTTTTTTTTTTACTATAACCATTTAAAAATCTCTTATGTGTAGCAGTGACTGGAAATGACCATATTCTTGAGAGCCTTGGACGACTGTGCTTCACCACTTACATTTTTTGGATGGTCACCTTTAGTTTAAGCAGAAAACACTGTTATTATTCAATGAGCCAAATCTGATTCCTTCTCACTTTAAAGTTGATAAGAATGCATGGGCATTTCTAGCAGAAGTCTTGCTGTTTCTAGTGTGTCCCAACAGAAACTCAAAAGTTGCCCTTACACTGACAGTGGTTCGTTGTTGTTCTGCCAGTGGGGACCACTGCAAGGCAAATGGAAAACTGACTTTGATGAGGTGGGTGGTGCAAAACCTTCAGTTTGTACTACACCTTGGTTCTCTTCCACTTGCAGTTTCAATATTCAGATGGGATAGTGACTGAAATACATGCTGTATATGAGGTTTATTTCCAGTGTTGTTACTCTGGAGCATGGTCCTGGCAGGGCTCTCTGGAACTTCAGGCAAGACCTCACCCAACTCTGTAATCTGGTTCTGTGGTTGTATGAAAAAGTATTTCTCAGTGCCCTTTAAATGATTTTTTTCATAAGTTGATTAATTTCATATAATTTCAGTTCAGATGAGACTTGAAATTCTTCAGAAGGGGGGATGCGTGCATTTGGTCTTACATAGAAATGAGCATAGAAAGGGAATGGAATGAATTCCAGTCTTCTGCTACCACAAGTGATAACATCTTAATTACCTTCATAAACTCATCCAGCTCCCTCTGAAACAGATCAGATGTTTTGTTGTCACTGTTTTTATTGGGATGCTCTTCCAGTAACTCACTGTGGCACTGTCAGAAAACACAGACAGGGAGAAAGAGGAGGGGGAATGCCCGTGGTGTTAAGGAGCAGCTGGGATGTGCAGAGCTGTCCAGTGGTGTGGACAAGGTTTTGGTGAGAGCTCGTGGGTCAGACCCAACAGGAGGGCAGGGAGGGAGGCAGTGTGTGGGGGGCATTACCAAACTCAAGGTCTGGGTGAGGAGTGGATGAAGCCTTCTTTAAACCCCTCAAGGAAGTCAGAGGATGGCAGAGCCTGGCACTCCTGGGCTCTGTGAACCCCCCCGTCACCTGCTGGAAGGGCAGCACGGCCGGGCACATGCGGTCCTTGAGACTTCTGGGTGGGTCAGGGGCAACTTCTTGACAGAGCCTGGCTGGGCCACTGAAGGACCTGCTGTCCCTGTCGATGTGGTCCATGTCAGCCTGGGCCATGGTGACCGTGAAATACTGAAGGTGACAATCCTGAGTGGAGGGAGGAGAATCGCAGAGCCCAGGCGTGGGGCGTCAGGCAAGCAGCCTGTGTCTTGTCCAGGGAGCAGGTGGCTGGGATTCCACGGGATCAGCTCTGAAGGGCAAAGGAGATGAGGGAAGCTGCCAGGTCTGTATGGACCACATCCTGCAGATGGAAGAATGGTCCGTCCTGATGCCCAGGGAAACAAGCAGACAAAAGCCAAAGCCTGGCTTGGCTCATGGTGCAGCTGTGCTGCAAAAAGGCCACGTTCACGAGGTGGAAGCAGGGCCAGGCTACAAAGGAGGGCTTTAGAAATACTGCCTGGGCATGCAGGGATGGGATTAGGAAACCCAAAGCTCATCTTGAACTGGCAGGGACATCAAGGGGCAAGACAAAGTGCTTCAGTATCTACGTGGGCAGTAAAAGGCCAAACAAGGAAATGCAGGCTCGCTGCTTACTGGGGTGGGTGATTTTGTGGCAGTGGACACAGAGAAGGCTGAGGTCCTTAATGCCTTCTTTGACCCAGTCTTCACCACCAAGGTCTCACAAGCCTTGGGGCTTAGTGAAAGGGCTAAAGGAGGAGAGGAACAGCTGACAATGGATGTAGCCTGAGGCAGGGATTATGTGCAAGAACTCATGGAGATCAGAGAGGTCCCTGATGGCTGGACAGAGCAGCAAATGTCACATCTATCTTTGAGAACAGTGCAGAGGACAACACAGGAACCTAAAGGCTGGTTCTCTTCATTTTTGTCCCTGGAGAAATTATGGAGCGAGTCCTCTTACAGCCCATTTCTGGTCCCATGCAGGAAAAGGAAGGTTACTGGGAACAGTGAACATGGCTTTACCAAGGGTAAATTATGCCTGAACCACCTGTTTGCCTTCTGTGTTTGAAAGACTGCATTTGTGGTTGAGGGGAAAGTAGTGGATATAATTTGCCTCAATCCCAGCAAGGTTTTCAACACTGTCTGCCACAATAGTCTTCTTTCAATCAGGACATTATGCTCTGAATTGGTGGACAATTTGATAGTTGGTTGGATGTTCAGGTCCAGAAGGTGGTGGTTAATGGGACATAAGCTGCTTGTAGGCCAATTATAAGTGGAATAAATCAGGAGTCTGTGACGGACCCTGTCCCATGTGGCATCTTTATCAGAGACCTGCAAGAGGTGACAGACACTGCTGTTCTCAAGTTTGCAGATGACTCCCAATTGCAGTGGCACACAATCAGGTCAGGCCGGCTGTACAGAGGGGCCAAGCCTGGCCAGAGGTATAAATCAGCAAGAACTTTGTGAAATTAATCAAGGGCAAATATCAAGTGCAGCTGCTGGCTAGGAAGCTCTGTTGTAAGGGCTGGAGCCCAGCTGGGAGCATTTCTGTGGTAAGGCAGAGAAGCTGAGTATGAGCCAGCAGCATGCCCTGGCTGCAGGGATGGCCAACACTGCCCTGGGCAACCCAAGTACAGGAAAGACGTAAAGTAACTGGAGCAAGTTCATCAGAAGGCCCTGAAGCTGTCTGAAGGCTGGAGTACTTGCCCTGTGAGGGAAGGCTGAGGTCTCATTCAGCCAGCAGAAGAGACAGCTTCAGGGGAAGTAATGGGCCTGGGAGCTGTCTGCTGAGCCCTAGGATCCCCAGAGCAACCTGGTCTGACCTCAGAGCTTACCCTGGAGATTGGACTGGTTGTCCTCCCATAGGCACTTCAACTTGCATTGTTGTCTGTGATTCATTCTAATGAATATTTTAAAACTACCTTGAAATTACAGCCGAATTTATTCACAATCTATTTGTGTCCTTGGGTTCTTGTGCTTCCTAGACTTGTTCTTTGCTTAAAATTTTATTTCACAATGTAATAACTCAGAATAATAACATTCTGCCTCAACATTTGGTAAACCAAACAAGCCACACTCTTCTAATTTCGTCATGTGAAATACAGTCCCTGTTCCTTTTGCATCCCCCTCTCTGCACATGTTCTGATTTGAATTCATTTGTCTTGCATGTAGGTGATTACAGCACTGCAGTACTGTACAAATCCAAATACAAGGTCAATGGAGAAATATTTGTATCCTGCACTAGCTACACTTGCTACTGAAAACATTCTGCAGTATAATCCAGTCATAGATTATTTTTTTTTTTTATTTTTTTTTTTCAACTGTGCCCTGCCCATAGTAACCCTGTGGCTGTTTATCATTTCCTGATCTCACTTTCTGTATACAGAAATACGTAAGCTCAGACTTAAACAAAATTAATGTGCCACAGAAATGACTAATGATGACAAATAGCGCTATTAAAAAGGTTTTTCTGGTATTTGCCCTAAACATTTTTCTAACTCACTAATTTTTATTACTCTTAGTCGAATCATTTTCCCTCAGAAGCTAAGTGTTATGGACACGAGTCTTTCAAACATTTGTAGGCAGAAATCTTCTCTTGTCTTAAATTAGATCTATTGATCTTTTCTGGTGAGTCATTTTCATCCGGCACCCTAATTATCTGAATGTGAATGGAAAAGATCTCTATATAACAAAACATTTTCATATACTTTTGTTTTTAGGATAGTGTAAAAAGACACGTTTGCCTTAAATCTCACAGATTGTGGGTACCTAAAAGGTGTGAGACAACCTTCTAAGTATATTGAGCAAGGAATTCATTATTTGCCTTGTACTAACAGTGCTTTTGAGATACTCCGATTTCTACTTGGTCATGTGAAACTGTAGTCCTTCTGGGAAATAGGACGTTATTTAAGTGGTAATTAAGAATAATTAATTTATAGTGATACAGCAAGTTTCCCCAGTCATAGCTTCTCTTATCTTGTTTCTCCACAAATTCCTCCTTTGGGAAATTTTTGAAAGTTACTATGGAAGGGATAGTCCAGGTACTGCACAAAACATGTCTAGAACTAGTCACCCATTGGTTACAATATATTTTGGAACGCAAAAACGTTTAACTCTGCATGGGCTGTGGAAGCCCAGCAGTGCCCGTGGGTGTGCTGGCCCCACCACACGGCCCAGCAGCCAAGATGGCGGCGCCTCGCCTCAGGGACAGCCTGGGGAAGGGCGAGGCAGAGAGGGGCTGTGAGGGCCGGCCCCAGCCACATGCCCTGCACAGGAGTAAGGAGGCAGAGGAGTGGGGAATGGAGGGGTGCAGCAGGGGCTGGGAAGGACAGGTGGGTGGGTGGATGATGTTTTAGTTTTTAGCTTTGTTTCTTACGTTGCAACCCTATTTCAGCTGGCAATAAAAGCAGTTACTTTTCCCCAAGTTGAGTATGTTTTGCCCGTGATGGTAATGGGAAAGTGATCTCCCTGTCTGTCTTGACCCACGAGCATGTCTCACCTTATTTTCTCCCCATCATACAGAAGAGGAGCAGTGAGGGGGCAGCCACCCAGCATCAACCCACCACAAACTGTTGCAAGCAAGCCAGGGTTGTTGATCTTCAGTAAACTTAATTATTCACTTGGAAATTATTTCAATTTCTACTTGATTGAATGATGCTAGAATTTCTGCCATGAAACAAAAACAGAAGCAAACTCCATGGCACTGAATAGCTATCATGATAAAAGTGAATACTGACTTATTTTTAATATCCTCTTGTTACCTGGCAAAATTAAGGCTCTACATTTATTCTACTTCATTTTCAATTAGGATTTATTATTTCAGCAGTTGCAATGCAAAGTTGCAATCTCCTCTTTATTTTAAAGAATATGGGTGGACAATGTCTTATCATTAGAAGACTACTGGAAGCTCACATGCTGCTGAATGCAGCACCACTGCTTGGAAGACAGTGTTATGTCTGTGCACAGGCACAGCTCCAGCAGTCTGCAGATCTTGGAGTCTTGAGAGGAAATGAAAGATTCTTCCCCTGTCTGTGTCACACTCATATCTGATACCAACATCCCCGTGGGAGAGATAAAAGAAGAGTATGTATCTTCCCTAACGTTTTTAGAATACCTGCTGGACTTACCACTTAAAAGCATGGACAATATACCCCTTACTTAATTTCATCAACCTGAACCGAAACAAAATAAAGACATTTTAAAAAAGCATGCTTGATTTCTGTCAACATTTTTTTTTCTTTTTGAAAGGAGGTTGTTCAGTTTAATCCTCATGAAAGTGGGAAAAATAACAATAGTGGGTTAAAGCCAAAATTTAAGAAAATACATTTAAATATATATATATATTTACTTAAAAATTACTTTCTTTAGCATTCAAAGACCTAAGAGCTAAACTATATCATATACACCTCAGGTAACAAATTGACAAAAGATTTAATAAATCAAGACTATATAAAAAGCAAGAGGGTTTGTTGTTGTTGTTGGTTTTTTTTTTCAGAAAAAAATGTATTTGTGATTTAGCTGATCATATAAAAAGCATTAATTTTTTAAAAAAATGTGTATTTTTTTCAAGTGTTAATGGTTTCACCATTCATTGTAGCTACATTCCAAAGCCCTGTAACATCAGGGCACATTATCCTTATCTGTGTAGCACAGTGAGTGTAATCATTACACTGAGGTCACTCTCATCACTACTTCCCCAGAGCCGTTATCCTCTGATGAATCTTCCTGAGGCCTCATGCGGTTGAATAGATGTAACAATACGTAGCCACACTGAAATCTTGGTGAGGTTAACTGTGTTGGGTGAACTAAATTTCTGTTTCTAAATGCAGTCAGTGGTAACCACAATGTCCTTCCTGCTGAGGATTCGCCTCGATTGCTCTCTTCTATATCTGTAGCTTTATCATAATTTAACACATCCCAGTGTAGATTCACAGCCCTCCAGCGCTTAAACACTCGATAGACAGATGCACCTTCATGTACAATAAGTCCTGAAATTAAGAAAAGAAAGCATTAGTTCTTACAAAATGTCACTGGATATCATTTCGAGAGCAAATAAAGATGTAACTTCATAATACCATATTGTAATGAATCTGGCAACTGCCAGAATCCATTAAATTGCTTGTAACTCTGATAATTCAAATAAATTATACATATGCAATATAATATTCATGTGTTTAAGATTAGGGAAGGGAGCATGCATGTATTTAGTGTCCTTGTATATTTATAGTGATTTTAAACCCTTCCATTATATACTTAACCAAAATTCAAAATTTACACTATCTTCCTAGTCATTATAATTAGGAAATACAATTATTGTGAATAGAAGCTCAACATGACCAATACTGGAATTATCTGAGCATGCCTAACTGAAAAATATATCTAGATTTAAGTAAACCAATATAATTTAACCCAACCAGCAGATTTGTAAAGTGATTGTTAATGCTGGTGTTATTCTTGTTCACAGTAAGTCCTATTTATTGAGATTTTTACTGGTTTAAGTAGATCTTTAAGTCAGACCTTCTGTGATAGTCTTACATTTGTTCAACAGTGGTTTTTAGAATTCAATACAAATTCAACTGTTTTCACAGTCTTATTTCAATTTGGGAACACGGAAGAGTTACAACAACCTTGAACAGCTGCAAGAGTAATGACTTTCTTGCTTCAGTAGAGCAAGAAGAAATTACATGTTATGATTAACAATGATGAGCATGGCAGGGATGATGGGCTTTCTTCTTTTGCTTCAAAATTCAGTAGACAAAAATCAAGAATCACACTTTTTGTTGAGATCCAGGAATTCTTTTAGAAGGTCCTTTCAAGGACAATATAATCTATCTGGGGTCCTAAATAGACCAATCTGCGTCTGAGCTTCCATGTAGCTAGTATGTACTGTAAGCATGCAAGCAATTTGCTTGCTTAAATGAAATTCTTAATTTTTTCATAGGTATGCATATATTCTTTTTTTTAAAAAATATTTATATGCACATTCTTTGTGCATAAGTGATTTAAATATGTATTTACTCAGGAAATTCATGGAGCTTCAGCCTTATTGGGTTTTTCCTCTGTTCCTCAGCAGGCCTGGCAACCTGTATGGTTCTGAGCAATGTCATATGCTCGCTCTGACTCTCTGCTTTGAGAGGAGAGCAGTCTGCCTACCCAAACACATTTATAAATTAATAGTCCAGAGTTTTTTCTGCCTAAAATTTTCCTGTATGTTGCAAAAATCTGTATTATCATCTGTGGTGTCATAGACTACAGTTCTTTATCTCAAGAGATTGTATATTACCTGTTCCTACACAACAAAATCATGATTTAAGCATCTGAGTCTCACAATGGGGCTAACTGATACCAGAAAAGAGCCCTTCAAAGAAAGATGATACAAGCAGAAAGGATGATAACAAAATGTGTATGAAGAGCAAACTGCAGATTCAAGTGCAATGATTTGCAGTGCCTATCCTAATACATTTTTAAAGAGCATTACATTGAAAGGTGGATAAACACAAAGATGCAGAAAGACATGATTTCAGATGTAGTAGTCCTCCAAGCCTTTCAAGTCACCTAGAATTTATTGAAGAATCTGATACAGGCTAAATGACCTTTGATCACATACAAAATCTGCAAACCAAATAAGCCATGGTTTTATTGTTGTGATAAAGATTCCTTTTTTTTTTTTTTTTTTTTTTTTTTTACTTCTGATGGATTTCCTTTGGAATGGTAAGAGCATAACTGTAACTGTAACTTCCCCCTACCTGTCCCTAGATCATACTATTTTTCAGTCCAATCCTCCTCAAGATTGTGATGAAGCAAAATTGAGGGAACCTATTTACCCCAATCTAAGGATTTCTGATACCTGCCTACTCTGCCCTGGAACCCAAACAATGCATTTCAGAACACAGAAGGAAGCAATTGAGGAAGGATCATTGAGACACTTAAAAGTTTAAGAAGTATCGCCCCAGAATTACGACAGAAAAGTCATAGGTCTGTTGCTTTAAAAACTTTTTTCCTTTTTTTTGAGATTTTTTTTTGAGTTTGGAGTTTTTCAGGATTTACTGAAATTATATTTTCAGATTTTTCTCAACAATGGTAAAGAAGAGAAATTGTCTTTAAAATGGAAGCTGTTGTTCACATAGGCTCTAAAAGAGCTAAGGAACAAAGGATCAAATATTGCAAGGATTGAAACAAAGCAGTCAGATTTGGCAATGCTGAAGGTGGAAAAAATACGCTTTCACTACTTGTCTCTTCAAAAACTTACTTTCCTATCTCATAAAACTGGCAAAAGAATGCCAGGACTTGTTTGTCTCTTTTGAAAGATACTTTCAGGGGAAAACAAAAACAAAAAGCAAACTCTTCACTAAAAGTTCTGAGAGCATATACAAGAGGAAACCTGTGTAAGGTTTAAATGCTGGATGTGATATTCCAGTTACAGAGAAGTTCTGATGCTCAGAATATATGCAGTTAGTTAAAAAAGTAAAGGTGTAAGATACTGGAAAAAATCTTTTTCTTAAGAGTTCCACAACAAGGAATGCGGTAGAAGAGAAAAAAATTATACATCCTTGAGTTATACTAACTTGTTCCAAATACCATGGCTTCAATAGCACAGAGGACACATTTGTGGAAATGTCCTAGAGGAAAAAAATACAGATCAGCAGAATACCTTGTTTGACCTATACGTTCCCAAGAGGAAGTGTTAGAATTTGGTGCTGTTAGCTGTTCTGATGTACGGTCCAAGTAACATCTGCAAGGGACCAAGTCTGTGGGATGAGAGACCTGGCAAAATGTGCTAAGTAAGGCTCTAAGAAGGCTTTACCTCCACGATTTATTTCTAAAATTCAGCAATTGTGATGGGAGCCAGACAACAGGATTATGGGGACATAATTTTTGTTCTTTTATTGCAAAGTACTATGAAATTCTTTCTTTTGCTCTGTCCAACGTGTTTCATATCCCAAGTCACAGGAACACTTGAGCTTTTTCATACTGAATGTCTGTATAAGAAGGGCACATCTTTGTTCAGGGGTGTCATTATGTTTCGTTGCTTTAGTTATCACACTAATTTCTCTTATAGTGTTTTAGGAATGGTACTCCCAGAAGCATAAAAAACTTTTATTGGGGAATGAAAAACACTTTAGAAATAACTTCAACTATTGGACAAAAATGCCAGAGTCCACAAATGCAACAACAACAACAAAAAGCAATAAACTGGTTAAAACGTTAAAATGAAACATCTACTCTAACATATATTAATTACAAAGAACTTCTGCCTGTACATATTTACAACTAAGTGAGTTAGTTACACTAGTGTTGCAAGATATTTGGGGCAGTCAGGGAAAAAGAGGCTTGAAAGAGGACTGTTTCATTGGCTAAAGAAAAGTAGTCCAAGAAAAAGTGGAAGCAGAAAAAGGAGTGGGAGGCCAATAAGGAGTAGGATAACAAAACAGGAGTGGAGGCCATACAAAGAAACTAAAGCTGAGAAAAAGTGAAGGGTGAGAGGCTGAAAAAGGTAGGAGGCCAAAACGGAGTGGGAGGTTGACAAAAACATAGATGCTGAGAAAAAAAAATGGAATATGGAGGGGGTGGAAACTCAAAACATGTTAGGATGAAAAAAAAAAAAAGGATAGGAGGCTGACAAAAATGCAGAGGTTTAAAAAAATTGAGGTCAAAAAGTGGTTGGAGGCATAAAAGGGGAGAGGGGACAGAAAGAATTGGGAGGCTGAAAAAGGGTGTGGGGCCAAAAAGCGTTAGGAGGCCAAAAAAGGCTGCGGAAACTGAGAAAAAAAAAGGCAGGACTAAGAAAACATAAATCTTGAGAAAGAGTTAATAGTGAACAAACAAACAAAAAAAAAAAAAAAAAAAAGCTGAAATAAACTGGAGGCCAAAGAGAGGTGAGAGGGTGAAAAAAAGTAGAGGCTGAAATTGGCTGAGAGTCTGAAAAAAATGGAGTCTGGGAAAAAGTGGAAGCTGAAAGTAAGCGGAGGACAAAAAGGGATGGGAGGACCCAAAGGGATGGGAGACTCAAAAAAAGTGGAGGTTCAAAAGGAGAATAATTGGAAGCCACAAAACACTGGGAGGCAAAATTCAGTGTGAGAAAAAGTGGAGCCTGAAGCAGTGTGGGAGGATAAGAGAAAAGTACTAGGAGAAACAGAGTGGGAGGCTGAGAAAAAGATAGGTTCTGAGAAGTGGAAATCAAGTGTATGGGGCTGATAAAGTTGGACTTTGAGAATAAGAGGATGCTGAAATAGGATTTAAGACTGAAAAGTGTTGTAAGGCTGAGAAAAACATTAATTAATTAAGAGGTTGAGGCTAAAAAAGGGCAAGAGGAAAATAAAAGGTGGGAGACCGAGAAAAAAAAAAACGCTAAGAAAAAAAAGTTGATTGTGTAAAGTGTTGTGAATATGTCATTACCTTTGGGCAAACAACTTTTTAAATGATGACAACAAAATATATTCAAAAAATAGAGCTATTTAGATTTCAAGTGACCAAAAAATTGCATATTGTTAATGCAAAGCTATACTATAAGGAGATGCAGCTGAAGGCAGCTGGAGTAAACTTGGTTGTACCAGTCATTCACTTGTCTTGGAATGGGTGCTGCACAAACAAATCGCTATATATGCACAGATTTTGATTGAAATAAACAGATTCTAGTGGGAGTATAGATGTCCACTCATTGCAGATTCTTTGTAAGACTAAGCTTGAACTGAGAGAATGTCATGGATGACTCAATACAAATGAGAGCAGAGGACATACGAAGTAAGAACTGTGTCTGGCCATAACCATTGTGCAATGCTAAAAGCATATGTTAATGCCTTTTGGAAGTCATTAGCGTAAGTGACAGCATTGTGTTTTTATATAATTCATGATTAATAATTAACCTATTAGATAACTTTATTCAAAGATTTTAAATTAAAACTATCCGTCTAAAATCCTTCATTTATTGATGAAATAAAAAGATAAAATTGAATATATTAATAAATATTTTCAAGAGTTACAAGAATTCTTGGTTTTACAAGCATGCAGAATGCAGATTACTTTAAATTATATGCAGATTGAGTAGGCTGAATGAATCTGAATTATCAGAATTTTACAATTACCAAGCTGCCGCTTTCTGAATTTCCAGATACAATTAACTGTTAAGTCATATCAGCACTGAACTTCATTTGAACAGTGTTCAAATATGTTGACTTATAGTCAGTTTCAGTGGAAGTGATGTAAAAGTTTGCATTTATTTCTTTATGATAGGACTGTAAAAGATGCATTTAGGTCCTCTCAGGCAGGTCAGTTTATCTGGTGGATGAAGACAGCTATGCATCCACTGTGCTCCTGCATGGTGCCTGTTAGCTAGATGCTCTGCAGCTGTCTGAGGTACATGCTAGCTTGGTAGCTTCCTGGCCAGAGGTGGCTTGAGCCTGGCTGACTTAAAGGGCAGCCACCTAGCTTATGTACCAATCTACCACAGGCACACCTTACTATAGTTTACTTCTGTAGATAAATTCAGTAATATTTCTGCTCATCCACAGACATTCTCAACTGATTTTTAGATTGATTTAATTCAGGTGTTTTAATAGCCAATGAAATGGAAAGACATGAAAATCATTTAAAATAACTGGTTACTCCAATTGGCTGATGCATACCAAAGTAGATTTTGAAAATCAGAATCTATGTGAAAAAACAGAATTCTATATGAATGAAAAGCTTAGCATACCTGAAGCATATTTTCTTTACACTTGGAGTTTTGCTTTCTTTTTTACAAATACAAAAACCTCAGAAATTAAGTGCTCAGCAGGAAAAAACAGTATTTGAGAATCAACATGTAGCAGAAGGACATGTAACTGCGTTTTGTTTGTTTGTTTGTTTTCAATTAAAATTTGAGCACCCATCCAAACCAATGTTATATGGATCTTCTCTATCTGAGAAGATCCAGGTTCACAGAAGAAACTCTGTGTCAGAAAATATTCCAGAGTGGGCTTCTCATAAAAATTACAAAACAAATAGAAATGGTGATCCAACTGAAATATAAATATTCTTACAGTAATGAGATGGTGTCAATAAAAGATAATATGGCTTTATGGTTGGAGCAAAAGCCTTGATATTAGGAATCACTCTGTCTCTTCGCACCTTATTGAGTTGAATTCAGCCGCCTCTTTCATTGTTCCCATATAAGAGATTGGATAACATCAACCTTTATCGTTCAGAAATCTAAAAGCTAGCATCATGTAGCATTTTACTTCTGCATTTTCTTGGAACTGCAATTCTAAGAATGTGGTTTAGTGTTTACTCCAAGTTACTAAACTCTCTCTGCAATTAATTGTATCTATTAGCAATCAGTTCAAAGTTGTTTTACAAAATACATAAAGATTCCTATTTAAATATTTCTGGGTCAGTATATTATCAGAGAATTCAAAACTGGTCAAAATACTTTGCAGTAAATTGTAATTTCCTTTCTAACATTTTTGCTAAAGCTAAATGATGTGAGACTTTTCAATAGTGTAGCAAATTGTTATAGTCAGTAGTATCATGTGTTTCCTAACTGTTTTTATGATGTACAAAGAACTCAAACCTGTCTTCTCCATTCTTTTCTATTGCTAGCACAGCACCCTATGTAAGTCCATGCAAATTAATTTTGGACACGCAGTTTGATGACATCCTCAAGGGCTTTTCTGGTCCTTCACGGAGGTACAATCTAATACAAAGTTGCATCAGTAGAAAATTTGATAGCAGATAATTTTACTAATTCTCTTAATAATGTCATTGTTATTTTCACCTGTTTAGCTTTCTGAACTTTGTTAGTTTTCTGTATTTTCAAGTAGTTGAAACTGATGCTGTTCTCACCATTAAGATGCTTTGATCAATCTGAGGGTAAAGTGTCTTTGGTTCTTTTCTCTTTGCAGTATTTGTAACACTGTAAAAAGCAGTATTTGCTGAAGGCACCAACTGAGAATAGATCTGCAAAGAACTGGAGTGATTGATTAGAGTGACCAATTAGAAAAATAGATAGCCACAGTCTTAAACCACAGTCTGTGCTGTTTAAAGTTTTTGAGCTTACCTATGCATACTAGATCCATAAAACCATACATTCCATAGCAGATTTGAAAAAGGATGTCCTTTCTTTGCCATACTGCATAGGGGCTGAAGGCTGACCATAGAAGCCAAGTCACACTTGCTACTAAGAACAGAGATCCTAGGATTACAGCAACCATCTGCACTTTCTCAACCAGTGTTATAGTAATGCTTTGCCACTAAAAGAGAAACAAAGTTGTATAAGATAAAAATGTTATTATTTTCTGATTGTACATTCAATGCCACTTTTTCTTCCTGAAATCAGAAGTTATTTTTAAATTTAAACAGATCTTCATAGATTTTTACTAATATTCTTGACACTGACATTTTATATATATTTTTTTTCTACCTATTTTACTTTTAGTTAAAGTAAAACTAATAGTTGCTTCCCCATCCCCTCCAGCATCACTAACATCACCATCTAGTTGTGAACTTCAGAAGAGTTATTAGTTTTATTTTTGTTATGAACACATAAACAAAAGAAAACAAGAATACTCCTAGAAATTGAATTCAGTCTTTCATATTTGTAAACTAGTGAACAGAATAAAATCAATGTTGGGAAGACAACCTTGAGCTGGTTTTATGTTAGCGTAATAAGTTGGAAGTGGCACATTTCCTTTCCATTCCACTCCCCTCAAATTTTAAAGCCATTTTCCACTTTCCTGCTGCTCATCAAGGAAGCTCTTGGCTATCTCCAGGCATGCCAAGGTAGCTGGGGTTCTCAGCAAAAACCCATGCTAACAGTACAAAGAGACACCCCCAGCCTAGTATGTAGGCAACCTTAAGTCTGAGGAAGAGCCCTTAATATAGGTAGCATGCACATTTCTTTCCAGTGCACCTTAATCATGCCTGTCTTTCCTGGGAAGGCTGTATCCTCTGTGTGTCAGGTGACTCGCATTTATGTTAAAAGATTTAAATATAAAGAGTATGCTTACTGAATTCTGTCAAGATAAGAACAGAAATAAATTGTTAAAACAAAGAGTCACTAGACCAAAATACTGCATAATAAAAAAAGCATTCTAGCTTTCCCTTAATATATATGGTCTTTTTTGGCCTACTCCTTGTCTGAATTAGTTTGGTAGACTCCACACTGTAGACCCATCAACTATTCCAGAGCTAGAGGGCAGAATTTTTAGATTGACATATTTATTGTTCCTAATTTTGAACATATCTGCCCACTTCAAGGGTTGCAATAGGGAACAGGTGGAGATAGAGCTACTGAACTTATTACCTCTTTTCCCATCTAGTAATGATTTTTCCTTTCTCTGCTACTTTATAAAACCTTTCTTTTTTAACCAGCAGTTGGGTACCCAGTAGTGTATGATCATAAGATGCTAGAATAATTCAAGTTGCAATGGGCTGTGAGAGGTCTCTTGCTGTTTAACACACAGTCAGTGATGAGATCAGCCCAGGTTGCTCAGGGCTTGGAAACTTCCAAGTATGGAGACAGCTCAATGTCTCTGAGCAATCTGTTCCACTTCTTGACCGTCCTTAGGTCAAAAAAACTTTTTTCTTATATCCAGTCTGACTCACCACTTCAGCTCTCTTTCTCCCATCAACTACCACTAGGAAGAGCCTGGGTGAGCAATGTGTACCTCTGTTCTTTCATTTCTTTCAGCTTTTCTCATTGACTTTTTTAGCTGTTGCCTAATTTGCACATCTGGTCCTTACCTCTTCTTGCAGCCTTCTGAATATAACAGTACAAAAAGATAGCCATACAACAGTCTGTGAAGTATGTATCTTGAAATACTATCCATTTATAATTAACTTATTAAACACATATTAACCGTCTTATTAAACTTAAAGGTTGAAATGGGACTATTCATATTCAATAACGTATTTTTTACAGTAGAGCAACTATGGATACTCATTTTCTTTGCTAGGATTTTTTTTTTTTTTTTAATAAGGTCAAGGAAGGTCAATTACAACTGATGCATGACAGAATGGAGTGAGCTTCTCATGACTCAGATATTACTTGTATATGGGACTTAAATGTCAGGACTGAAATTCATAGAGCTCTCATAGGGGTATGTTCAACAAAACTATTTTTAATTTCTCAGCTAAAGCCACATAGTGTAACCTGGCAGAAAACTGTCAAAAATGCTATTGGTTATGAATCTTTTTCTATCTTCTTTCATTATTAGTTTGAGACAAACCCATAATATATTTGCTCAGAATGCCTGAAATCAAAGTATATTTACATAAAGTAAAATTTAGTTATATGCATTAACTGTTATGCAAAATGTTAAACTGTCAAATTCATGGGAGAAGCTGACAATAAACTGAAAAAAAAGGTTCTATCACTAAAATAAATAGCAGATCTTTGACAGTGCAATTTCCTGAGCTCACTTCACTTCAGCTTATTTTGATTTTTTTATTTTTTTTCTTAGGTTACTCATAATTATTTTTCAAAGATAGCACTGAACAGAAGGAAAAGTCCTCCAAACATTCGGGATGAGTAACATAGAGTGCAGTTTAGATACAAAGCCCGCTCTTTATTTTGGTATTGTCTGGCATACAATTTCTATTCCTGTCACCCATTCCCAACCAGAATCAACCACTCCTATCACCTTTTTTTTAAAATTATTTTTAATTTTTATTTTTCGCATGAAAAGGTCTCAAAAGGATCTCAGTAGGGCATCTGTTGACTTTGCCAAACTTTTTCTTTATAGAAAATTTGACCTTGAAAAGTCCTAAGAGACATAGACATGACCCTAGCATGTTCTCAGTAATGCATTCTAGTTATTTTGCTATTCTCCTGATAAGATTAATTGTCTGACAAGAATCTAAGTAACTGAATCCCTCAACCTGTATAAACTCAGTAATTCCAAAGATTCAGCATATTAGCATGCTACCAACCAGGAAGGTGAGCCACCCCAGTTACTGAGAAAATGCACAAGCCTTCCAGAGATTGTAGTTCCTAACTACTTTGCCTTTAAAAATCACAGAACATTTAAAAATCAAATCAAATCAAAACAAAACAAAAACAAACAAACAAACAAACAAAAACAACAAAAACAAAACAAAACAAAACAAAACAAAACAAAACAAACAAAAAAAAACAAAAACAACAACAACAAAAAAAAGCAAGAACCTCAAAAAGGACTTGGATGTTTTCTTCTTAGCCACTTTGCCCTTTGTGGTATCTGCTGCCTTTTTTCTGTACAAAAGAAACTGTACTCTTCCACCTTCCTCAATATGAAGGTCAGCAGTTACCAAGTAATTATATATTTTATAAAAGTTATGTTCCTATTGTTCTTATTAGTATAAGTTAGTTAAATTAATTGGTGAGATTCCACAGTAAAAGGGGGAGAAGGATTGTGTGTCTAAGTTACAGGGTATTCAAGAAGTCCAGAGAGTTTTATGCAAAACTAGTAACTCATCTCCTAGCACTAGGCAGCCTGCCATAAGAATCCAACACCGTAACAGTTGGACGGATTGGTGTTAAGCTCTAACATGCCATCAGGTTGGGGAACTTGGTTAGTGTGTATGTCCCTTCTTAGTGCAACTGGCAAGACTGCGCATGTTCCTAATGGCTAACTTACCAGAATTGAAACTTCCTTCCCCCGGCCCCGAAACAATTTTGGTTCAGAAACTTATTCTGAGGCTGTCTCTTGGGAAATACATGCCTTCATTTTTTTCCCCTTAACTTTGCCTGAGTTGGGTATGAATTATAAAGAGCAAGCAGATCAGACTGAGGCATACGTATCTTTCACGTAGTGAAGAAGGTATTCTATAGTTACAAGGCTATTCATATGTAAATAAGTACAAAAGATTTAGGTCTTTAAGTAGACATAGACAATATTAGCCATCAGGCAATGAGGGCAATTACTTGGGACTGTATTGTTTGGTGGCATTGCACTTCAGGACACGATTACTGAAGAACAAACAGCAGCTGTGATTAAAATGCTCTCTACTGTCTGTATTCTCATGCAAAGTTCAGCTAATATGTGTGACTATACACTCTGACAAACACTTAAGAACAGAAGACTTTTTCTAAGACTTAGATTCTGTTTATAGTACCAAAAGCCATTTAAGCTTTATTTGATTTCTTACAAACTTTCACCTTACTGCGTGCCCTGTTATAATCATGTCACCTTTTAGTGTTAAAATTACTGCTTTCAATAAAGTGGTCACAAAAGTAATGTACTAAAAATAAATCAGTGATAGTTAATGTTGAGAAACTGCATTTAGAATGTAACAGTCCAAATTATTTAACATTTCAGATTGAATGATTGTGTCATTAGTAGTATGCCATAATTTAAATCCATTATTTCCATAAAAGTATTTCTCATTTTCTTCATATAACTTGCCTTATAACTCTTAATTGCTCAAGATTATGACTTCCTAATTCATTTTTGTCATTTGCTGACTATACATTCTGTAATCAATAAGAGTTCTTTTATCTAAATTTGACCCAATCAGAAAAGATTTATACAGCCTTTTAGTGTCCGGTTCTATAAAGTACAATAAATAATATAACAATAAATTTGCTTAAAAATAAAAAATAAACTTTAAATATTTTGTATCTGAACAACTACAATGATACTTTTTCAAAGACAGATTCATAAAAAAATCCTTTAAATTTCTGTGAAATAGGATCCCATTTCATGCTCCTTCCCACCAAATCTGTAATGTTACAATGTATCATGCCATTCCTCTTGCCCATTAAAAGAACATATTTTTTTTACCTTAATATATAGTAAAAACTTTCCTTGAAGATGGTGCTTTCATAAACAAAATAAAAGTCATGCTTCTGGTTTTAATACAACGTTATTTTTTTTTGTCCTTTTGGAACTTCCTACACTTTCACTTTTACTGACACTTTATTATGTTTGACTTTTAATCTTTTATTTACCATTGCTCTTTCTTTCATGAGTCATTCAGAAGTCTGATACACTAATGGCACCCTATAGTTTTGTTTCTGGCCCGCTAAACTTTTTTTCCCCTTTTCTTCTGAATGCATGCTCTGTCAAGGAGAATTACTGCATAATTTCTTATTTTTTAGGCAGAGACTTCCAGAAGTTGAAAGAAACATACTGCTTTGAAAGGCTAATTGTTAAAAAATAAAATTAATACAGTTATATGCATCATATGCATATATGCTCCTTGCATATATGTATGTTATGTATGCTCCTTACTAACATAAAGATGGACATAATATTCAAAGATTTGCCATCTTTGTGAAAAATCATTATTAACCTATTTTTTTAATGATGCCTTGTTAAAGCCCATTGATTATTATAAAACATGTAGCTTAAAATCACTGATTAAGAATGAAATTGCACTTAGAATACTTTATAGGAAAAATGCCTGCAGTGAAACTACAGGTTGTCTTACATCCTTAATAAAGAACGTATGAAAATTGCTTATCACTCCCTGCATGAGATGACAGAGAGTAGCTCGCCTACTGAGTTGGTAGTTCCAACTCAGGAAGACCAGCAGCAGATGATGAGACAGAAGACATCCCTGGAAGTGTTCAAGGCCAGGCTGAATGGGGTCTTGAGCAACCTGAAGGTGTCGGTGCCCATGGCAGGGGAGTTGGAACAAGGTAATCTTTAAGGTCCCTTCCAACCCAAAGTATTCTGTGATCCTATAAAGATACATAAGGTTTATCCCATGCTTCTTAGGGGTAACAAAATCTTTTGCAAATGTATGCCTTTACCATGTTTTAAATTTGTGACTCAGCGCACAGTTTTTCAAGCATGTCATCATAAGCAATGGGCCACATTCACTTTCTTTAAATCCATATCAATCGAGAAATCAATGTGACTACTAAGGTTCTGGGTCCAGAACAAATAAAAAGTCATTATAAAAACGTATCTCCTTTAAAAATGTAGTAAGAAGTAGCATATATATGAACACTTGTTCATGATCAACCTTGTCATGTTGGTGTAATGCTAAATAAAATATAGAAGTACACTAGAGGAACTGGTCTTGACTTGGTTGCTACCAGCTATCTACTCTATCTCTTCCATATATGCTGCACAGTTGCAATCACAGTAGCAAAAGTAACAAACGGAAATGTTCACATGCTTCAACTGCCTCAGTCTGTAATCCAAATAAATTGCTTAAATTGAGGAACTGTTGGGAATTACAACCTCATTTTATTTTATGGAATCTGCTCACATTAGACTCTGATTCCCTCTAGTCAGTCTGGAAGGTGCATTTAATATAAAATTAATTAAAAATAGCTGGCAGTGAACAAACCTGATGGTGACCCATTATAACAAAGCATGGTTTATCCAAAGATGTATCAATTATATGACTTCAAAAAGTTGTTATAGATTGGTCTACTTGCACTGGCTGCTAGAATCTGATAGCTTTGACAGGAAAAAATTCTTAAACAGTCATTCATTATGTATAACAGGACTTGCAATCTGTTTATGACTAAAACTTAAGCAAAAGAATTCAATGATTTAGGTCCAATAAACCATTTTTAAAGTGCTAGTAGTCTAGATAATCAGATAATTAATTTTTCTAAAGTGTTTTGCAGTACACACAGAACACCATCTGCGTGATTTAATATGTAGAGATATTGTCAAGCTATTGACCAACCTAGATAGAAAATGCATAGGCACATACAGGCAAACATTTGAAATGCCATTTTTGGCAATAGGCTTCTATTTCTATGTCCTTTTTAAAAATAACTGATGCCACAAAAATTGCTGTTCACCTTTAATGCTTACCTATTTTGATAAATTATTAAGACAAAGTGCCTCTAGTCATAATTTCCATTATATTTTCTTTCTGTGTATCAGATAGATTGTGAATACAGATAATTTGGCTTGTAACTTCTCAGTCTGCTTGGAAGGCTATACCAGTACTTTACTTGGGACATTCTGAAGGCATAGCATTCGCTGAAGAGGTACAGTCCATCCATGCAGCACACATGCAATTTAGCTGGTAGTCCCTTGAAGCTGATAGCTCCTAGAAATGTTGGCTTATTGCATATACCTGATTGAATAGAACATCTGCCCTTCCACTGGATGCATCTCAGATTTCTGAGTGCCCAGAAGCCTGGAAATCCTGGAAATCTACTTCTTGGACACAAAATGACAGTATCAAAAAGAGTTCTGGAGATGCATTTTCCTTCTCTCTAAACCTGTTGAGCTAAAACTACTCAATACTTTTAACAGGAGAAAATATGCTGACCATGTGGATAATATCACACAACTCAAAAAATGTGTAAAAAATTGCTCAGCACAGAGGGACAGAACAAGCCTCTCTCACAAAAACACCCTGACCACCTGTCAGTGTACAAAGGAATCATCTGCTCTTGACCATTTTTGATGTCTTCTTGTCTATCTTATAGTATTCAAGTATTAATCCCATTTACTGAAACTCCCATGTCATCTACTAACTGGATTTTCCAAAACTGTTGATTAATCTGTCTTTTTAACACTATGAATAATTATATCATTTTTACAACCTCTACAAGATGAAAGATAAGGGGTTTATGTGAGAATATTCTACACCCTAATGGTTGGTGCATTCCCTTTAGGTAGGCCTTGATTCAAATCTGTTTTTCTCCTGAGCTAAAGCAAGATTTAAAATTCTTAATAAACGATATTTGCATGGTATTCAGAATATGCAATAGTACAATTCTTCAAAGTCATTTACTGGAACATTTTCGGTCCACATACTGGACACACAGATACATCCTGAAACAAATAGAGAGAAAATGAAATTGATTCCTGTATAGGAATCACCTCTATAGAGATGTGTAGGGACATGAATTTAGTACCACATAAAGCTTCAGGACCTTTCTCGGACACTGGTCTACCTCAGTGGTTCTGGATACTGAAAAAGAGGCCATTGAAAGGTTTTTCCTGAAAAAGCACCATACAAATGATGTCAAGGTGGAAGAAATGCTATATAATGGGAAACTCAGAGTTCAGAGTTCTGAGTTTACTGGAAGAACACTGAAAGAGGGCTTTTCTATGGCACTGTACTATGAAAGAGTTAAAAATGCTAAGCATTAATGTATTTTTCCAATCTAGGCTGAACACGCAATGATGATTAGATGATAGAGCCCAAAAACATAGAGGTACAACAAAATCAATTGGAAAAACATGTTTAAGAAGTTTTGTTTAAAGTTAACAACATTTTACTGCTTTCTACTATTTGCTTCTAATCTGACTGAATCTATATCAATATCAATCCATATCATCCTCATCTATTGCCACTGGATTCCTTTGTATCCTACTGAAACATTATTCAGCTGAGAATCAGGCCCTTCACAATATTTCTCGCAAAAAGCAACTCCTTACCATCAATTAGGCACCGGATCTGAAGTACCTTTATTGTCCAGTCTTATTCCTATCGCTATATGGCAATGATGTGTTTTGGTAGTGAAGGGTATCTCACAAGAAAACATTTGAGTACAAATATTGACCTTGTACCTTTTGGTCCTAACCAAAACTAATTCACAGAATAGGATGAGAATTTTCATAGAAACCTTGGAAAATCTGGAAGATGCAGCATAAGGGAAGACACAATCCTGTTTTCAAGTGCTTCCTTGTGAGATATAAAACAAGGAAACTTCGGATTTTGAGGGCAAGATGAAAGAAACATGTACTTAGTTCAGAGCTAGGGTTGTTGCCTTGCCTAATCGCCAAGCAAGATACATGTATCTTGGGTGAGGGCTAAAAGGCAGGATGATAAAAATACCAAGGTATTATCAACTAGCATGTAATCATGGAGAAGACAATCCTGGATTCTGGCTTGAACAAAATCTGTTAGAACCTGCTCTAAAACTCAATTAGAATGCAATCTACTAGATTAGCAAGTCAATTAGATTGATTCTATAATCAGTTACACTAGCAATAAATCTTCATTTGAAGACAATTTTTATAATTATAAAAAATTCATAATTATAAAATTTAGATTGTGTAAATATGGTAAACAGCATAATGCTTGAAAATTTGGCCTAATGGAAGAATTAACTTATTTATTATGATGCTTTTTGTTTTATATATTATGTAAGATGTGCAATAATTAAAACTTGATATAAAGAGATACACAATACATTTATGATTATACATATTAATATAATGTATTATTGTATATTTATTAATAGTAATATGTTAAATTTTAACTTATTCAATATAAGAATTTAATAAACAGCAAAATTTTAAAAATCAGTTGCCTTAGTAAGCTTTTACAGATATTGCTACATAATCACTGCTACAAGCTAGTAGATGCTGCTGTTTGAATTTGTAAACAATCTTTTTTCTAGTATTTTGGGATAGCCACTGAAAATATACAGCTTTCTGACATTATATTATGCATCAGCATTCATAGCACTACAAGAAACAATGGTTATATTATCAAAAACTGTAATATCCATTCATATTGTTGTGCTTGGAAGTCCTTAAACTATAAATTGTTCTTAGCTTAATGGTGCTTATATGACTCATACACAGCCCATGTAACATCTCTTCCAGTACAAATACGGACATAAAAATACCCTTGGTTTCTCTCAAATCAAGAAGCACCTAAAAAAAGAAGGATAAGCACATGCTGTACATACAGAAAACACATATCAAAGAACTACTTACTGTTCTGCAAATTATTTTTCAAATTATTACATTTTCTAGACCGCAGTGCCTTCTTTAAATTCAATAATCACATATGACGGAGGTGTCAGTCTTCTTTTCATATCAGCAACTGTCAAATTGCTCTGTCTTAAAGTCAGCACTGTTTCCAGTTTCCTTAAAAATATTAACAATAGGATCTGAGTGCTGATGACAATAGTTTAGGGTGCTCTTGGAAAAACACCATAATGATCCTACAGGAAGTCCTGAGGCAACTTGTTGTTCACTTGGTAAATTTATCTACATAGGATGGTGCTCTCTGATTTACCTCTCTGGAATGTATAGAAACAGACAAGAAAAATCTTCAATTTACCCTTGATATTCAAAGCTTGTAAGCAACTCATCCCTATAAGCACTGATGAAGCATGTCAGATGGAAATCTGGCCATTTCCTTAGTCAGGAACATTAGTGGAATTTATTTTATGGCATGGGTGATAGCCACAGAAAACCATAAAACCTATATGAAAAAGGCATTCAGAGGTTCAGACAACTAAATCATAGAGGTATTAAGAACTACTTAGGTCTCTTTCAACTACTGCTACTCTGATAAAAACAACTCTGAAGTAGAGAATACTGACTATGGCCTAATATCCCCAAAACCTGTATGAAAAAGTCAGGAAAATGGCCAGTATTCTGACACCAGCACCAGACAGCTTCTGCAATGTAGTGAAAAGGACCATTTCTGCCATACTGGCCTTAACTCGCACAGGATTCTAAGGGAGAAAAGAGACTGGAAGAAGGAATTAATCCTTCTTCTGGTTTCTCCACTAGGTGGACTAGAAGTGATTGTGCAGCCCTAACACTGTAAGAAAAAGGTTGATTTTTTTGTGTGTCCATGTATGACTATGAAAACAAACCTTCCAGCTTCCACCTAAAAGCTGTTCCACCTAGAACAGCTTTTAGAATGTCAGTTTTGAATGCCTACTCATGGCCAACCAAAGTGAAGCAGCTCAGTCTCTCAGTGAAGATTCTGAGTCCAGATACAGAATTCTCCAGCAAGCAGCTAAGCAAATGATACTTGGGATCTCTTACCACCCTGCATAAATGATGAATGCTGCAGACAGACAAAGCAGTAGCACCATGGCCTATCAGTACATACAGAATTTTTCTGAAAGTGTTTTTCTTGATTAATGAAAATAAATACAAGAGATGCAAATTAATTGCCCCTTTGGAAAAATGCAAATCCCCACATTAATTTGAGCTTGTAAAGGAAGTTATTTAACTTTCTAAAGTCCTTTTCCTTTTCATATCATAAAACAAAATCTACAAAATCCTTTTCCCTGAAAGAGAATTAGGCATTTGATTACTAGAGGAAAAAAAAGGCAGTTAAAATCCTGCTGCAGGAGATTTCCGTCCCAAGAATCTTCCTGACTTCTGTCAGAATCCTGGAAAAGGGGCAGTCAGCATAGTGACTGAGGGGAGTAGAGAAACAGTGGAGTGACAAATTCAGTGTCATAGCCAAGGGATTCACATGTAAGAGGCAACGATGGCTCAGTACTTAATCTGGCCAATTCATTAGCAAAGTTAGGGAAGGATGAAAAAGTGGGAGACAGTGACACTGGGACAAAGACAATATTCACAATTCAGATATGTTAATTCAAGGTCAGACACACAGCACCATGGAAATACTAGGTGATTTTTAAGTAAACAGACCTGATTTTTGTACCTCTGAACCCAAAAGACGAGAGGAATCTCTTCAAGGTTATTATGAGGAGCTAGTTTGTGAGAGTTGTGCAATGAAGACAAAGATTCCCTTGTGTCAAGTAAACACTAAAACATCTGCAAGCAACTGAAATACAGATTACATCTATTCTGAAATAATCTGGTCTAGAAGACTGAAGTTCTTAGATCTCATAGGTCCTAATTGCTGTGGCTATGTTTACAGCAAACGTATCAGTGAGATCTACAAAAGTATGAATGGAAGGCCCAGTAGGTAGATGAGCTTCTGAAACCCCCACAGCCATAAACTCTTCCCAGGGAATCCACAATTTTAAAACACATTCAAATACCTGGTAATCATATCAACTCTTATTGATGTAAAATCTCTGAAGTAGATGTATTCCCTGAGAATCATCAACTATTCTACATTTTTCTCAATCTGTTACTCCAAGCCATAGAAAAGAAAGACTGAAGTAAAGGAATTTGAAATCCCTAAGAAGCGTATGATGGTCCCTCTCCTTACACTGAGCAGTGGATGACATGAAAACCTTCCCCTTAAGTTTGACAAAAAGCAGACAGTACTTAATCAAATTACTATTTCATACAAACTTTCAGAAAGCAATGACACGATCACAATACTCTGTAAATGCTGTTTGAAGAGAAAGTGACCCTCTTTATTAAATCTCATGTGAACTTTAAGATGATTTTAAATTACTATTTTAATGATGATTTTAAGTCATCATTGTACATTTCAATATAGGCAAAGTGTCCTTTTTGGAAAGTGACGTTAAATGATTGGAGCTTCCAATGATTCTTGAGGCCACTAAAGAAGAGGTTATGTGGAAGACAGTGCTAGAAGTGCAGGAAAAGACTGCATGTTTAAGACTCCAATATTCTATTCATGTTATTCTGACAGGAGCCAGAGAGCAACTGAGGTATGCTGATTCCTCCAAGCAAAATATGTCAGACTGCTTTCCTCCTATGAAACAGCTTCCCTGAAATTAAGATGCTTAAGCTTGTCACCCATGGAGGAATACAATGTGCAAGGAGTAACCACAAGGTATAGTAGACTGTAAATTTCAGACTGCTCAGATCATAGCCATTAGAGATATATAAAGTGTCCCATTAAGAAGTAGATTCTCCCAGTCTGTTCTTCCTTGGTGAGCAGAGGGAAGTTCCTTAGCATGAAAGAAGAGAAGGCATACTAAAGTATGCTCTCATTTTCTCAGGGTACAGTTTCCTGGATGCCAATGTTATGGATCTTCACAGAATCACAGAATGGCCAAAGTTGGAAGGGACCTCTGAAAATCTAGTCCAACCCCCCTGCCAAGCAGGATCACCTAGAGCACACTGCGCAGGATGGCATCCAGGTGGGTTTTGAATAACTCCACAGAAGAAGACTCCACAACCTCTCTAGGCAACCTGTGCCAGTGTTCTGTCACCCTCACAGGAAAGAAGTGCCCCCTCATATTGAACCGCAACCTCCTATGCTTCAGTTTGTGCCCACTGTCTCTCATACTCTCTCTGGGAACAACTGAAAAGAGACTGGCTCCATCCTCAGTTATTTATCCACATGAATGAAGCCTCCCCTTAGTTTTCTCTTTCCAGGCTAAACAGGCTCAGTTCTCTCAGCCTGTCCTCGTACAACAGGTGCTCCAGTCCTCTAATCATCTTGCCTTTTTCAATATTCTTGTAGTGCTTAGAAGTCTCTTCTTCCAGTGTTAGCAGAATAGCTACATACACATGAAGCTAGTAAGTGATACCATCTTGATGGTAAGGTTCATGACAGTCTGAAACTATTGAGAAATTACTTTCAGCATAAAAGATCAGAAATGAGCTCAGAATATGGCCTTCTTCCAATAATATAGTTTGTGTGGGTATCAGTACAGCGTACTCCTGTACTGGGCATACGCTTGTCACAGAAATGGCAAAGTTTAATAGTGCCCTGGAGGGAAGACACTGCCAGAAAAATATATAAAAACATAGGAAAAAAACTAGTAAGGGAAAGAAAACAGCATGTGGATAAAACTGGAAGACTTGTTCTCTACTGGCTTCGTTGAAATGTAAACAAAAGTGACAGCAGTGAAGACTTCAGCACAACTGACAAACATTCAAAAATGAGAAGCAGTATAAGGAAGTTTTGAAACAAAGTCAATAAAGACAACTTTCTTCAGCAAATTTCTGTTGTGGAAAAAAACTACAGTAGCATTTCAAGGTTGACACAGCAGACGTTGCAGAGAACCCAGGGGAGGTCTTGACAGGTTTTGCCCAGGACAGGCTACTTATACCACTAAATAAGCATGAACTAAGGTATCACAGACAAGAGGTATAAAAGAAGTACACTGTAATTTATTAACATATTTCCTCATCAAGAAGTAGAAGAAGCCTGCTGAAACCATCAGTCAGAAATTGGTTGTAACATTTTTTCACTAATGCCTGTTGATGGGAATTAAAGACTCGAATGATCAGGATTTGGGACGTGAGAAAAAAGACAAAAGATTGTTTTTGAAAAACTTAAATCTTTCATCGCTAAATAAATTTCATCAGTTGTACACTAGAATAACAAGCTATTTGGGAATTCTAGGAAAAAAAAAGCAAAAAACAGTAATTCAGAGATTCCTGAACACAGCTCCACACCATATATTAAGTCTTACATTGTTTACTTAGCTATCCTAATCACCTAAAATGGCAGTAGCTATTTATATGCAGGTAAGCAGATTCCCATTCACACTGCCCCTAACATTTGGAAATATTTTTCTAATTAAATCTGTTGAAAAGATGTAATTTATGCTTATAATTGCCGTAGTAACTTTTATTCAAGGTACTTCCTCTATAAAACTACCTAGCACCATGTCTCATGCTCTACATTCTGCCCCATGAAAACTGTGGTATCAAGGAATCCACTATTTTCCCTAGAAATAGTTTGCTCACTATTTAATACACCATACATATATATATTACCACTAGATCAGGGTGACACCTGTAATTAGAACTTTATTTTCAAGTACAGTTTGCAGTTTACATTGTGTTAACTGCTGTATCACACTATGCAAGCATTCAAACTGCCCTGAGCACAATTCACACATTTTACAAACTAAAACAAGAAAACAATTCCTTTTTTAATAAGCTATTGAAAAAACAAGAGTAACATTGAAGGGGAACACACCCCCACAGCTTGGATGCAATTCCGTTTTTAAAAAATGTTTTACTTATTTTGTGTACGTACTTGATTGCTATAACACGGACTTCAGAATAACAACAGAACTGGCTAAGTGAACTAGATTTGGTAAGCCTTAACTCACTATCCACACGTTAGTACAAAATTGTTCTTTATGCTATAATCACCACTTCTTTGCCTAATCTATTTTTTACTGCCAATCCCCTATCTTAAATAGACAGATGTAAGCACCAGAGTGGCTTGTCTAGCTCCCTGCATGCCGTAGCTAGTGCTCCAACAAGAATGACAGATGTCCTGAGTTCTATCAGTTAAGATGCCAACTATGACCAAATGTTCCATCTAGCAAAGCATGAGCATACACAGAATCAGGAAAGCTGATCTCAGGAGTTTGCTGGTGGCACTACAACCATTCTAGCAAAATCCCAAATATTAATTACACCTTCTGGATCAACACTTCAATCTTCAGCCATTCCAACCAGCAAAAAAAGCATATTTTTGCACCACAAACCTTTAAAATCCTTCCTAAACTAGGAATATGCAAGTTTCTGAGATCAATCATAGGTTTCAAATATTTGATTTAGCATTTTTTGGCAGTTCTGACCTAAATCTGCCCTCTTCTTCACTCTCAGCTCTCTCATTCACTCTCTTCACTCTCTAGAATAAATCAACCTCCTTCCCCTATTCTAAACTTCTATTTTCTATTCATTTAACCACTTTCAACTTCAGCCTCTCCTTTCATTTTCAGTTCTTGTCTCTCTTTATCATTTCCCATGTTCCTTCCTGATGACTTCAGCTCCCATGCAGGTGGCCACTCTGACCTCTTAGATGAGTATCATTTCTCTTCATCAGACTTAGAAACATGGTTCAGTGTTCATAGTCAACAAACAGCCATTTACTGCTTTGATGATTAGCTTTTCTCCTAGGCATATATATTAAGTATTTTATTATTAATTCTTTATTCCTATCCAACCTACCCAACCTTTATTCTTACCCTACCCCTTCCTACTGTGGTATCACTGTAATAGAATCAGTCCATTTACTCACATACTCTTTGTCACTATCTGACTTTCAGATCTGGTATTAATGGTATTGATGATCAGCAGCTTCCAACCAGCACACATCAGTGAAACTGCTCAGAGGGTATCAAATGAAAAGGTCTAGCTAGTCTAGTAACTTCTCCCTAGAAGTGGTTAAAAGTAGATGCTTAGGAAGAGTGTGAGAAGTACAACTACTATGTCTATGTTCATGAATGACAAATCTCTGTTTCAGACCTCTCTTCTCTGTCAAAGCTAAAATAATCACCTACCACTTTTTGAATGGATCTTCCTATACGTTAAACTTCATGAAAATCTCAAGATTTTCATGTTCCAGCCTTTCTCAAGCACAATGGATTATTAGTTCTCCAACTTGTGAATCTGTTCTGTAACCTTAACTTTAAATACCTATTTGGATCTTTCTGTTCACAATATTTCTAAAACTTGCAGGTGCTTTCTATATGACATATCTAAAAATATCCATATATAAAAAATTAATTTCTTATTATCATTTTTATCTTAGGTCTCAATTGCTGTAATACGGCTTTTAAGCTCTTGACAAATGTAATTTTCTCAGCAACTATGAGACTGCTTTAGATATGATTTTTTAGTTCGCTACTTTGAACCTATTACTGCCATTCTATCACCCCTATGTTGGTTCCTCTCTTCCCCATCATATCAAATAAAAAGATCTGATTTTTCACCTACTGACAGAATCATTATCTTCTTGTCTTCCAATGACTACTCAGACATTGAATCTCTGTTCAGTTCATGATACTATCCCATCCATGTATTTTATTTTCTAAGAGCCCTTCCTTACTACCTTCACATTCAAAAGGTGCCTACAAAGCCTCACTACTTTCTTTTCAAGCAGCATCTTAAGACTCATCTTATTAGAAATGCCAAAACCACAACAATATTTAAATATCATTACTGTAGAGGGACTACTGCATATTTGAAAAGTTTTATATATCCCACAGATTTATCTATTATTTTAACTTCTTTAAGTTAACTAGCCCAAGATTGGGACTATCCTTTTTGTTCTTCTCATGTGCTGACATAGTGAGTATCATGGTGTATCCTCCTGGATACAGAGTAATAGCAGCAATATTAGCAGATTATTGTTAGAACATAGTGTAGTTTGAAAAGCACAATTGGAGATTTGAGCCCTCTCCCTTTCCCTTAGTTAACACCTTATGAAAAACAAATGCTTCATCCAGCTGAGCAGAATCATTAGAGATAACTTTTACTACATATCTATTCTATCTACTACACTTTTTTTTCTGGACACTGGCTTCCGGATTGAAGTACCTGAAGACCTTGGTAACTTTTACTTTTTTAATATAAAGCACACACATCTACCTATATCTGCTACAAATTCTTTCATCTAATTGCTGTTCCTCAGATGAGTGAGGACGATTCACATTAGCAAGACTTGAAAAATTGAACATGTAATTCATGAGAACTGTTGAACACAGGATTTTTCATGCTGTATACCTCAAATGTTAATAATCACAATTTGGGCCACTGAAAACTACGGAACTCATGAGTCATGTTGCTGCTTAAGTGACTACATACTTGCTTAAGTAATAGTAACTACCACCTTCATTTTTGGGGGGGTGTCTATATTCAAAAATCAGACCTAACAAATAGGAATTTACATTTTAAAATAATTGTTTATTGTTTTCAAAAATGAATAAATGTTGCATTACCATGCAATTAGCTTTTAAATTAACCTTTAAATTAAATTAGATTTACTGTATCACTTCTGCAGTGAGTTCAGTTCACCAAAAGTACCAGAACATAATGTGTTCATGAATACAAATGCAGGGTATATTAAACATCTCACATAATAGTATTTCACGATAGAGTGCAGTAATGGTCTACAAAAAGTCCATTCTCTAAATGCATTAATTACTAAGTTCTATAGAAATTATGTTTTTAGCACCAATGTATATTATCTCAACCTTTGCATGACTCTGTTCCAATTTTAAACATTATTTCTGAATCATACAAGGGAATTACCATTCTGCAATATGCACTCACGTTTAACTGCAACTCTAGTGAACTAATTTAGTAACAGCTTAATAAGTATACAGCTCCAATAAAAATAAAGCAATCTGTTTATATTTCCTTTAGGAAGGAAATCCTTAGAAATTATAACACTTAACAAAACAACATCAACAATATTTCTGCTTGTGCTTTATTTCTGCTTGTTAATCTAAAATGTAATTCTAAGTGGTTTAATGTCCAAGGCAGACATTTAAGGTTTCTCCCTTCTTTTTAAGCTGTCTCACAAAATATCTAAAATTCCCCGCCTGAAACAATATTTGTTCCATCTCTTCTAATTACTTTTTATTTTTACAACTTATTTCTTAATGTAACCTTGCCTATTACTGGACCAAATTCCACTCTGCTGTAAGAAGCAAGTCCAGCAACATGAATATGTGTTTTCATTAATGAATTAGTCCAAGGGTAAATCCATCTCTTCAATATGATCCTGAAAAAAATGGATCAAATTGCATTTCTCTGTAAAACATCACATCAAATGTCACCCATTTGTTTGTGTGCTCATCTTATGCTGTTATCCCATTGGTTAATTTAATTATGTTTTATGTTTTATTTCTGTATTAACATTCTGTGTGTTTCCAGGATTGGGTTCTTAAAATTGAATTAACTAATAGTTGCTGAAATGTACAAAGCGACTCTGGAAAAAAATCTACTGGAATAATCACTTACCATAGTGAATTTTATTCCTTGAATGTACTGCCTCCAAAGAGGCCCCCATTGGGATCATCTTCCCTGCCATAAGGCAGCAGAAACCATGGAAAATGTTACATACTAAATGGAAGATTCACATTTATTCCAGTGTTCTGGAAGAACATGTAGAAAATTCTATTTCTTAACTCCTTAAGCATTGTACCATTCCATAAATAGCTGAGGTAAGAGGAAACCTGAGGAGCTGGTGTAAATCTGCACGGACAATTTAGTTAAGAAAAAGTTTCTTTGGTAGATATCAACCTTTTTATTTCTTTGACACCGCCTACGCAGGTCTAATCTATAAAAGACTGGTAGAGACAATTCTGAGGATATGGACTGAGACAGACTACTAGCTGCAGAGACAGCAAACAACTCCTGTCCAAGTATTTTATCTAATGTAATGCAGGAGGTCTTGCTTGCTTCAGAACTTTTATCTACATTCACTGATTCAATGATGATGTTGTAAACCACGTTTATATTGAAATGGTCTAACCCTTAGCTTAAATCTGTTTGAAAAGTTACCTTAAAAAAGGCTTCTGTGTAGTTAAGCAAATGATCCAGAACCTGGCCAAAAATTTAAACTAGATCACCTGTTAAAAATGGCCCATACAATTACAGTCATTAATGTGGGAGTGGAGTCAGGACATATTAAGATTGATCACCATTAACAAAATACAGAGATGACTGCAGTATTGAGGGCTCCTTTTAGATTCTCTAACTCCAAGAGGAATATTTAGTCTGGGAGTACGAGAAAGTGTCCCTCCAAAGAGATGTGAAAGAGAGTGTCAGGAATTTGATTCTAGGAAGGTAGTATAACTTATCCAAGTAGGCAACTCCATGAAATTTTTTTATATCCTATCTTGTCAAGAATTTAAAAAGGTAATTTCTATAAGAAAATAAAGATAGGGTTAAGAATAAGACAAATATTTTTATAAGCTACTGAAGGAGAAACCTTAATCTATTTCCCTCCCTGCTCACAAAAAAAAAATAAATAATAATAATCTGCTGTAAGTAGTGAAGAGAATGACATTATCTTTTGGTTCTTCAGTTTGCATATACTTCACATGTAGCTTGGCCAAACATCAGTCACCCTCTGAAACCTTCTCCTTTTTTTTTTGTCTTTCACAGTGTGAATAGTTGTTCTTCAAACTGGAGCTTAATTCTGTTGTCTACAGGTAGGTGTCTAACCATGCTTCATATGTACTGTGGTACCCACTTGGCCTCCAGTGGCTGTTCCAGAGTCTCTTCTAAGTTGTGTCACATCTGATATTTTGGCTACCTTCGGGCATCTCAAATTGTACTAGTTGGTGGCTTGCAGGGAACTGTGCCATGCCCTTGCCATTAAACTACTATTTTCAGGGACTGTCATTGCAAACAATTTATAATGATATAACCCTTGCTAGGAAAATGATATAATTGCTGTGGATAAACAGGAAATACAGATTTTTAAAAGATTAAAAAAAGCCAAAAGGATCAAACAGAATCTCACGCTGAGCCACCAAACTACCCAATAAAGTCTATGTAGAAACAGAATCTACGACCTTCAGTTTCTGGAGGCTTTTGTAAATCCACAACTTTTTTACCTCACAGAGGTTCTACACAGAAGTTCCATCCAGGAGAGCTCATCAAAAATTCCCTTTGCGGATTCATTAAGGAAAATCTTGAAGTCACAACTGGCTCTGAAAGTACTTGCACCTAATATTAACAGCTGTAAGCAAATTCCAGCTATCCTACATCCAAGGAACGCTTATCATTGACACACAACTGCTACTGCCATCCAAGCATGTCTTTTCTATTAATGTCCTGTCAAACTCAGGTGCAAAACAATGATCCAAGTGCTTTGGCCCTCAGGAGCTTCAACATCTCTGAGCTCATAGGATCAAAACCAAAAGAACGCTACAATTATCTTACTAAATGTGTTCCTCAGATGTATGAAATACAGTTTCTAGGGTGGAATTTTAAGTCTCTAAAGGATTCTGATATGCAAAGTGGTATTAAGGTTTCCCTAACAGATCTCATCTGAGTTTTCCCTCCCCTCCCCCTGAACATGCAACCACTATTGTATTGTAACTTCCACCTGCATGCTGTGATGCTGATAAAAGGGAGCTGTGAAAAACATTACTGCACATTTCAGCTTCGGAATCAGACATCAGTGGACAAATATTGAACACCGTTCTGCTACTCTGGATTGTGCCAGGACTGAAACGCCACCTCCTTTTATATTTGTGGACCCCATGCTTGAAGAATGAATGAAATGAACCTTTGACTGAGTCTTTACTGAACTATAAAAATGTTTTTAAGGTATAGAAAAAGAAGCAGGGAGATCCAAGTTTTTCTGCCACGTCTCAGTATGACTTATCTAATTACAGGGTTTAGCAACCTCTGAAGAGTATTCCTCTGGCAAGACAAAAGCTAGAACGTACCATAATCAAATGACTGCATGTTTTAGTATGTAACTGCTCTTAAAACCTAACTCAAGTGGGTGCAGGTGCAACCTGGTGAAGTATATATGGTTTTCCACTGCATTTTCCAAAAACCTAGAAATAAAAGCAAGTACTATTTTGTGTTTAAAAATAAAAAAAAAAATAAAAAATACTGCAAAAGGCATATTCTTAAAAACAAACAAATATGTAAGTTACCTGGCAAGGCTTCTTCATTTTAATTGCTATAACATGGTATCTGTAGCAGCAGAGTTCACAGGTCCACGACCCTCTTTCACTTATCCACTTCAACAGGCAAAGTTGATGTGTGTATCGTACCGACCCATCGCAGCGGCAAGGATTTAACAGTTCGCCCTGAAAAGGCAACAAAAAGCATTAATTTTAAGGAAATATTTTATGTATATGTATATTCAATACCAAAATATTTACAGGTCTGTAACTGCGCACTGGTCTTGATTTCAATCCATGAAATACTAAACATGTATTTTTGGCTACAATAATGCTCAAAAACTAAACTGTCTCAAAAAACACGTAAGTGCTCCTAGTGATAGAAAGCCAGATAACTCTCTACGCAGGCATGTGAACGTATGTGGGAAAAAAAAAAAAAAAAAAAAAAAAAAGCAGATTACCGCGCATCATCCAACAGCAGCAGCAGCACTTTCGGGCACCTCAAACGGTACCGAGCGCGGTCTGATGCATTTCTCCAGCAGTGACAGTGATCACTAGGAAAGAAATGGATGTCGTCACGGAGAACTGTGAGCCCCCTCGAGCGGGGCTTTATGCTGTTCAGCCAGCCGGCTGCCTGACAGGACCTAAGATAACGTAGCCGAACGCTTCCCCCAGCAGCTCCTATGTTCCTTCGTGCGGTGCGGCGGCGCCGAGCCCTGTCCCTGGTGCTGACCGCCGCCCGCCCGCCCGCTGCCACCGCGTCCCGCCTCACCTGCTCGGGGCCCTGGAAGCAGATCTTGCAGATGGGGCCGGCCCCGCCGGGCTGGCTGCCGCTGCCGCTCTCGCTGCTGCACACCGAGCGGGTCTCGGGCTTGTCGCCCGCCGCCGCCGCCGAGCCGCAGCCACTCTCCGAGCCGCCCCTCCGGCCCTCGGCGGCGCTGGGGGAGCGGCCGCCGCCGGGGCTCTCCGGCTCCGCCGGGGGATCGCCGCTCGCCTCCCCTGCCCCGGCGGCGGGCGGCAGCTCCGGCGGGGCGCCGTGCTCCCGGGGCGGCTCGGCGGGGCGGAGGGCGCCGCTCCCCGCCGCGCGGCTCATGCCGGGGCTGGGGAGGCGAGAGGAGACTCGGGGGGGGGAGAGCGGCGAGGGCGCCCGGCGACCGCCAAGGTGACCCCCTGCCGCCGGCGTGTGCGGGTGTGTGTGTGTGAGGGTGTGTGAGGGGCTGCGGGTGTGTGCGGGGGTGCGGGGGCTGCGGGGCGGGCAGGCAGGGCGGGAGGGACGGGAGGGAGGCAGGGAGGGGTGGAGGCGCCGCTCCGCCGCGGGTCCCGCCGCCAACCGCCGCCCCCCAGCGCCCGCAGACCGTTACCGGGGGGCCGAGCCAACCGCCGCAACCGCCGCGGCGCCGCCCCCCCCCCCCCCCCCCCCCCCCACCCCCCCCCCCCCGCCCCAAGCCCCTCGTGTTCGACCCCCCTTTCCCGCCGTGTGGCGAGCTGTCGGCCGCGGTCGCCCTCTGGTCGCCCGCCGCTGGCCGCGGGACTCCTGAGGGGGCGCTGACCGGCCCCGTGGCTCTAGCGGCCTCCCGCCGCTAATGGCTGGGCTGGGAAGAGCTCGGGAACGTTCAACAGTTGTCCGCGGGGTTCGCCTCGTCCTCTGTGGCTGGCTTTTTTTTTTTTTCTTTTATTTTGATTTCTTTCCCAAATTCATTACATCACCGCGTTTCCAAAATTAAATCTGCTAAAAGTATCACGATCAAATATCTCATCAAAAAAAAAAAAAATCGGGGTGGGGAACAACAACCACACTGGGTAGAAATTCTTCCAACTTCAGCTGGGCGGGGGGTTGCTGAAGGAAAGCATGTGTGAATTTCAGCAGCAAACTTAACACCAATGAGCGTTTCAGCTCGTGAAGAAAAGCAGCAACTGTCTGCATGGGGAAAGCAAAAGCCCGCAGAAGACAATTGTGAAGCCATATGCTCTCCTATAGCCAAATTTAGACTCCATGGGTGATGAGCTCACCGGGCCTTACAGCCTTCACTGGCTGCTCCGTATTTACTACCGAGCTGAGGGAGCGCTGAGCGGCCCCAGGGTTTTGTCAGTAGCGGGTTTATTGATGTGGATGTTTTATTAGGAGGCCGAAGCAGTGCTCCAAGCCAAAACGGCACTCTTCGCTCGGTGACCATGTGGGGTCAGACTTTCTGGAGAGGCTGGAGACCAGCTCAGGCAAAATGCAGTCTGCAGGGACCATGCAGTCGTGTGTTGCAGGGGAGTGAGATTCAAACTAATTGGGGCCGGCCACAGCTTAAGCCCTCTCAGTCCTCCTACAGCCTGTGTCTGCAATGGAGGGCGTGTGGTAGGTACACTGATGCCAAAGAACACGACACCTGTTTACAGCTTTGCTCTAAAAAAAGGCGCATATTCAGAGGCTGCCTTTGTGAAAAAAAAAAACAGGTATCATTATAGCTTTTCTTGTCATACACTCGTTCCTCTCCTCATGAAAATGCTTGTTCTGATGGCTCTATATTAGCTAAGCCAACGCCGGCCATTGAGCTTGAGCTAGGGCAAGGTACCCCAACCCTTAAATTGCTTTTGTTCTGATGTGGTTGTTAAGTAGGTAAGTAACATGGCTTTGTCCAGATCTGGTGACGTAAAAGAAAAATATCGCATTGACGGTGACATTTTGATGAACTGCGGATGCTGTGGAGTTAGGAACTTCTACATTTAACTTTCTCACAGCCAAGTCATACCAGAGAGACTAAAGGGCGATGGAGACAGTGTTAACCAAATTGATTAATTCTGAAGAAAGAAGGGGCAATCACAAACAGTGAAGAAACAAGAAATCTCAGAACAGATGAGTCCGGAGTGCTCAGTAAAAGAGAAGCAGGAGGAAAAGACAGGGAAACTAAGGTAATGAGAAATGAATGCTAAAAAGTTACTCATCTGCATGAGAGAAAAATAGAATGCCTTTGCTATTTGTTATATGCGGTGTTTTATACAATTTTTCATTCCCTTTGTATGTCATGACAAATTCAGTAAATAACACAGCTTTTGGAAAGGATGTAAAGAGAAGATAAAAATGTCAGCGCAGAAATGAAATGACTTCTTAATATCAGAATAAGAAAGAAAGATCTGGCTATAGAGAACAATACACTGTGTTAAGAAGGTCATTTTTTTCTCTTAATCTTGCCCAAAATATGTGTGCAAGGTGACTCTTACAAGTAAAAGGGAAAACATCCAATATGAACTGGAAGAACAATTCTTTCACATATATGTAATTAATTTGGAGAGTTGACGGTGAGTGGGTATTTCACAGACAAGGGTTTTAATACATCACCTGTTTGCCTGCCTTTCAACAGCTACTGTTACACCAACTAAAAACTGCAGAGGCTATTGATCCCCATGTTTCAGAGTATATTAGCATTATTCAGCGTGCCAGGGGTGGGAGGAGATGCCAACAAAAGAGCAGAAGGGGTGAAGAACATTATATAACACATCCTCCAACCAAAGTAACATTCAGCCTTCTGCTGAGTGAGAGATGGGGACAAGAGCCAAAAACAACGCTTGAAACAGAAAGAAGAAAAATTTAAGCAGAAAGGGTGTTCAGCTTCGTAACAGCAGTAGTGTAGGTGGTTGGGAGAAGGAGGAAAAGAAGCTGAAAACAGGAAGAATTAATTTGTGATTAAGGCAGTGAGCTGCATCTCACGGGGTATATGCGCAAGCACAGCTTTGCCACGCACTCCTTGAACAGCCTGGAGCAAGTGACCTCAAGTGGGCACCACTGGCAGCCCACAGCATGCCCTGCCTGGTGGACATCTCTCGTGGGGGCAGCAGGATGCCTCCGCTGGCACCAGATCCCTGCATGTTGGTGTGTCACCCTTGGTCTCTCGCCATCTTGTTCTGTGCACATGCCTGAAGCAATAATGCTTGTGCCCTCTGTTCTCATTCCCACCTCTTCCATTAAAACTTGTAATATTTTACTGGCAAAATCGGGCTGCATTTGTATAGTCGTGATCTTGGCCGGAGCATCCAAGAGTTATAGCAACACAAATAATAAGGAACAATGACATGGTTAAAAATAATGGCAAAGTAATAAGACTAAGGGACAGGGAAATTAATTGCTTTTTCAGCAGGCAATGGAAAAGGCAGAAATACAGCCCCCAAGGGAATGAAAGTTGCCTCTTCTCTATCTTGGTTGCACAGGAATAATAGATGTAGGTAACAAACTACTAGGAAGATATTATATTGGAAGCACTGTGCTACTGCACAATTAGGAAACAACTCCTGCTTTTCCTTTTGCTCAAAAACTCCCTGATACATCACCCTGTACTGTAAATACAGTAACAGAACAGCTCTTTTATGGGTTTGTTCCATTTTGCGACTTCCTGCATCTCTAAGGAAAACAATATAATATAGTCTTGAAATATTAACAAGGGAGTAAAGAGAGCAGTTACTGGTATATTAGATGTGAAACAAAATACCAACAAGATAGGAATTTAAATCTATTTAAATACTAATACAGAACAATTACAATACAATTTACTAAATAACATGTATATGTCTGTTTCAGAGTAAAGTTCTCCACAGGTGTTGGGCATCACCTGTAACAAAAATAAAGCATTTTGACTATAAGCAAATGCTTCAGTTTAATTTGAAATGTGCTTTACATGTTTCAATCAAGATATAATGTGCTTCTGAGTAATATCCCCATCTGTTAAACTTCCACGTTCTGCTTTACAATACTAAAATATCTGTGCAGATGGTTAATAGCAATGCTAGCGACTGTATTATTTGATTGTTCGCTGAATGTGACTTTTGTTATGAACACATGCTCTTCCCACAGTTGAAGCTTCTACAGTTCTGTCAAGCAATTAAAATCTCATGTATACAGAAACCTATTGTCCCATGAAAATCGTTGTTTTTACATTGCTCTCTTGCTTTTTTGGAAACATGTACTCAGGTTCCTATCCAACCCAGCGTTGCTCCACATGGATAGATCTCCAAATACCAAGGCTTCCAGGCGGAGCATCTACTCATACTCCTTCCTCAAACCTCCACAGGAATTTCCCATTGGCGTCGGGGCCCTGAGCGCATCCCCGCTGCAGGAGGGACGGCTCCTGGGGCTCAGGGAGCTGCAGGCTGTCCCTTCATTCCTTCGGTGGCCGAGAGCAGGGCACTCACAGGTCTCACCATTGGGGAGCCACAGCAGGACCAGCCTCAGCCATGGGAGCTGCTCTTGAGCTGAACCTCTGCCCTTCGGCCCCCACCTGACTCACAGCTCCCTGCCTTCTGAGCACACACATCCACTATTTTTTTTATATGCTTTCAGAACCTGGCATGGCTGATGATACCAAAGTTTCAATTTTTTATTGTGATGTAACTTTTCCTCTTGGAGTAGTCTCATACCATACATAATTACTGTTTTATTTATTGAATTCCTGCCTTATTTGCCAGTATGCTGTTTTTCTTCAGAGCTACTAATTTATTTTTAAAACATTTGGTAGCATCTATGATTAGTTTTTCTCCACCATGAAATATAGTTTCCTGTGAAATACAGTTTTCCTTTTGATCTTTAACTATTTGGAAGTTGTTGTTGTTGCTTTTAATCTTTATTTTATTTTATTTTATTTTATTTTATTTTATTTTATTTTTTAAATGTTGTTAAGACAGAAAAAAAAAAAAAAGGCTCAACATGGCTTCCAGAATGAGGTAATCATTGTTTAGAAATAAAATTAGATCCTTGGTTTATTTTGGAAATGATCAGCTGTCAGAGATTCATGGATTCTAGAGGATGACATCACTGAGTTCAGTTTATTGAAGCAGAAATGACAGAATGTCAATTAGCTTTTCCATTACATGTTATATGAACAAAAGCGAGGCCAAAGTGAATTTATTTTTGTATCAGCTGTAGAGATCACTTTTTATCTGTTTACAAAGAAAAGAAAAATAAACTTGTGTGTGTATCTGTATGTGTGTAAGCATTTTCTTTGGATTTGCTTATCTATAAGCATCAGAATGTCTGTAATATGTAGTACAGGCAACCTTGACTCTTGAAAAGTAGTGGTGAGACAACAAAAACAATGCCTCACCTCCCCAAATCCTTACCCATTGGTTTTTAGTCCATTCTGTACACTGCCAGTGTATGTCTGGTAACTTAAAAAACTGCAAGCTGTCCAACACTTGTAGTAAGGCAGTAAAATTTGGCTTCTGCCACCGAACCTCCTAGGGACACCACCATGATCTGGAACCCAGAGTGGTGGGCACCTCAGTTCACAGAAGGCAGGAGACAGAACTTGCCCTAGGTAGTTGCAGGCAAGAAGGAAACACAAGGGCGAGTGGCAAGGTGGAGCATTCCACACTTACATCATGGTATCAAAACTGACATCAGATACTCACTTAGTAAGCATGGAGTTAATTCTTCATAATCCAAACCACAGGAGGCAGCTAAGTGTTTACTTTGCTGAAATATTTTTGTTATATATGTGGCAGAAGAAAAAGGACATGCATCCAGATTTGAGATGCTCATTCCTGGCCGAGGAAGCATTGGTCTGGTTGTTCCATATAACACAGGCTGTTTCATCTCTCAGAGCTCAGACTCATTCTGGAAGTAAAAATACAAGCCCCAGTAATTTGGACTAAAGACCAGATCTTCTCTCTGTGATGTAAAGCAGTTGTAAACCTCTCTGTGTGGTCTGAGTCACAGAAGGTGTCCTAGCTATGATGAATCAGTGCAGCTTGCAGGATTACCCAGTCTGGTAAGTGTTTTTTTCAGAAACTGCATGGCAAAAATGCAGACTGCCAGGTTTGCCTCTGCTGAGAGTTTCTCATCTCTACTGAAAGTGACCTGTGGAAGTTATCAGTTATCTGCTACGTATCTGCTGGAAAATAAAAAAAAAAAAAAAAAAAAAAGAGACCAGTTCCCAGAGATAGGAAACTTTGCCTCCTAGGGATGCCAAGACATTAATGTCAGCTGATAGAAGAACTGGAGACAGAATTTGTAATTTCAAGGTTTCAGCTTGAATGTGGTTTACTGTGAAATAATCTTTTGTACTCTCTATCATGCCACCCACCAGCCCTCTCAAAAATAATAAAAAATGACTATTTCATGAAATTGTCTGTGTGTATCAGGAGACAAAATTCTGCTTGTGATAAATTTGTAAGAAAATATACAGCAGTCACCACAGACCATGCTGGATTAGATTAGGAAAGCGTTACATCACTGAAGAGGGTCTTCTAGTCCTTATAAAACCCACTGTACTTGCCAGTTAAATTATCTTGTTTCAGACAGTTACATAAACCAGAAGAAGTGACATCTTTTATGCTTCTTAAAGGGGAAACAGTAAACACTCCACTCCTGCTGATCGCACAGTCTTGCCAGATGACTACCTTATCTAAACGAGATAACGAGATGTTGGCTAAATCTGATTGTTTGTTTATTTATTTATTTATTTATTTGTCTTTGTTTTCTTCCTCTGAAGACACTTGCAAAAAATGTGAAGTAATACAGGGGCATATCACCTGATGTGGAAAAAGAAAGGAAATGGTTATTTTTGGTGGAAGCTGCTGAGTCTTTAATCAAGGTCTGTGGCCTGAAATCTATAGGAAAAGAAATGTAGGATTTCATGTGCATCAGTGGTCAGTCCTGGAAGCGAGTGTTGAACAGGGGTTTATGCACAGAAATAAAGGATAATTTTGAGGAAGGATTCTTTATTTATGACACTGCGATACTTTGCAAGAAAGCTAGGACAGGACAAGGACAGAAAATGGAATCATGGAGGTGCCTATTGGTGGTGGTAATGCAGAGTTGGAAATTTTACAAACGCAAAGAGAGAATTCCTCCCTAGAGACTGTATGTAATAATTATCCACCTGCTGCAAGGCTTTGGTGCATCCTCTAGTATTGAACTCTCCTGATTGTGGTTGTTCTCAGGGCTGGATCAGAGAAGCAGAAGTCCATTGTCCAGAGGGACCACGTGGATTGTGTGCAGAGTTATAATTGCCTATACCCATTTATCTAACTTGCAAGTTATCATTTTTCAGTTTGGAAATCACTGTCAACAAATCAGCTATTCCCCTCTGCCTCCTGCTGCATGAGTACTTGCTACAGACTCTACAGATATGCAGACAAATGTGGACCTTTATGACATTCTGTGAAACTCCCAGGAAAGAAGAAATCATTAAGAAAAGGAGATTTGTATATAAGACTGCTGGGTCCTTTTTATAGAAGTGGTATTTTATGAATTTTCCTTCATATATTTTGAAGGGAATATATTTTGATTCCTTCATATATTATGAAGGAATATTTTCATAAACTATGCCAATGATGTGATGAGAAGATTATGTCATGATAATATTGATGGTTTTGCAATGCTTTTGGACTTTAAAACTAGTATTAACCGAGCAGTAACACCCAGAGCTGGCACGTGGCAAGATTTGCCATCTTTCACTGAACTTCTTTCATTCATGTACGGCCAGCATGCTGAGGGTGAAGCACCAACCCATTGGATACCCACTTCTTTCACTGCACTTGTCTCTTTCAGTACAGGAAGGCAAGCTAGGGATGAGTGTCCTCGCCAGCAGACAGAGCTTCACACTCAGAGTCTGCAAGGTTGCTGCAAAGAAAAATGGGACAAAACATGTCAGAGAGCTGCAGAACTAACGTTTCATTAACTGCCCCTCCCTGTGTGTTGTCCAGCCTGAACAGGAACGTGGAATAGAATAAAATCTCTTCCAGAGATAAAGGCATGTGTTAAGCACATATGTACACCTTTTGAAGCACAGATGCAGGAAAAGGATAGTCTGCAGGTTAGTCCTGCAACCAGTTTGAAAATTCACTGACTGCTACAACTGCAAAAATAAATTGTGTCTAATACTGGACTTTGGGAGACTCTGGGACAGAAATAGCTGCAGATCGATTGGTAGACACTTTGGTGAAAAGTGTGCTCATCTGGACTCAGTGTCCTTTGGACACACACTACCGTTGCATTCCTCTGAGACACAGCTTGCAGATGGGCCACAGGACCTATAGAAACCTGTACCCTTCCAGGGCAGTAATTGGAGATCCAACAGGATGCCTAAGCACATTTGAAATGCCATCAAACACGCATGTGCTTGCAGCTAATTAAACCCTAAATCAATCATCTCTAGAGAAATAGAAGTGAGGCAAAGTCAGACTGCACTTAAATGCTTCTCAAACTATTTCTCTAGCCTCCTTGAAAACTGAAGCGTTGCCACTCCCACTTCTGTTTCGCTGAGTTCCCTTTCTCTCTGTCACTTAATGTTCTGGGGTGCTGACGGTAGATAAAGAGGTTCGTGGACAATGCTAAACTGGATGAACAAATCCTGGATAAAACTTTAAAACATTCTTAGACTAAGCCTATTGCTAATAAAGAACCTACTGTTAGTGAACTTGACCCTTGTTCTCCTGGTAACAAGTACTTATCTCTGAAACAAGTAAACGAAACAGCAAGCAATTACCTTCTTCTGTACATTTGATTACTAATTTCTTACCAGAACAATAAAAAACTAGTCACTTCTCTCCCAGTCCTCATATTATAATTTCAATTCCGCTGCCAAAGCCTGTCTGGCTTCTTCTTTGTATATCTGATGTGCAGCTGTGGTAGGAAGCCACAAATAGCAGCACAGCATCTTCAAGAGCTGTGCTGCCAAGGGTAAAAGGACCCTGCAGGGCAGCTGTTCTCAGGGAGCCATCCTAAGTGTTTGGAAAGTAGCAAATCACGTTGCGATGAGAAAGCAAGAGAATCAACCAGAAAACTGTTCTTTTTCCAACTTTTCCTATTCCGGGAAAAGAAAGTAGCTTTCTCACTGGTTTTAAAGGCAGCCATACGCTGCTCTAGCTATGTTATGTATGTATGTAGGCACAAGGCAGTATGGAAGTATTATACCATATATTGCTGTTTATTTTTATACCTGCTGCAATAGATGGGGGATACTTACAAAGCAAGCAATCTGCTGGATGCCTTAGCATTAACTACAGGTTTGCAGTGGGGATGGACATGTGGCATTTGTTTAACTGAAGAACATTATTCTCTCAAAGGAAGGGAGGCATCCTTGAGGTATACATACTTAAAACTAATTACCATCCCTTATTGAATTAGAATGCTTAAATATGTGTGGGGGGCTGTGTCTGTCCTCAGGTGAAATAGGGCCACCTTTACAAAGCTTACATGACTGGCTCTGAGCCTTTCATATTCTGCATGTTCCAGAGCCTCCTGTCTCTTTTCAGCCAAAATGCTTGACACACAGTGCTACTGGAAAGATAAGTCTGCGTGTTTAATTAAAAACTGAAGAAAGATGTTTGAATATGTAACTTAAATTTCATCCCTTTATCTATTTTCTTCTCATAGATGCTACTCCTGACAGCACTGCCTCCTTTGAAATTGATCTGCCCTTGTTTATTTGTAATAAGCATTCCCAGCTCTCTCGGTAATATTGCAATGAATCTTTCAGAGAGTGGAGTGAGATGGATGATTTAGTCCAGAGTACATTTTAATACCCAATATTTTTTATCTTTTTATGCCTGGGTCATGTTCACCTGAATAACAGGGAAAACGAGTTTTAGCATCTTTAATAAAAATGTCACCTTGGGATTCTATACCCAATTTGCAATAATTGACAATTACAATAGCTGATACAGAAGTGAGAAGTTACCAGCTAACCTTAATTAGCACTTTTAAGCTCCAGATCCTGGAAACTGTGTTTACAAGTACAGCTAATTGATCCTTCTCTCTGTATGTGCCTTATCTCCCCATGTACTTATACGCTCACCTGTAACTTTGATATCAAATGAAAAATATTGTACATACACTCCTTTATGATTGCACACCATTATTGACTTTTTAATCAAAATTGATATTGGATTCTGAAAAAAAAAAACATTATGAAAAATAAAGCATAGAAATCTGTAAGGAATTCCAGGGCAAGTATACAAACAGAAGCATATGGTATCTTCAAATACTCATAGGAATGTAGGTTTCAACAAGCTGGGAAGGGTCAGGAGTCTAAATGTTGAGATGTCCTCCTTCTGGCAGTGGCCTTTAATTATTTAATTATTTCCTGGAAATATCTTTCCAGGAAAGAATACACAGATTATTTCCATATTTGGCCAAGTCTTTCTGGGTAAAAATGTATGTTCAAATGATAGTCATGTAGGTGATCTGTTTGTGCCCTAAAGCACTAGGTTTGCTTTCTCCTAGGTCACTCTAGTAGGAGTTTGCTCTTCTTTTGTTCTCTACCACACTCCTTTAATATCATCATTATACTTAGGAGAAAAGTCAATCCATAAAATGAGATTCCTTTAGCTAAGTGCTTCCCCATGCTATCCGTCTATTTATTTATTTAAACTTTTAATTTTCATAAATACACTGACTTCATGATAGGACATATAAAATTCTAGTGACAGAGTTTAATTACTGCACTTGTTTCTCAAGGGATCTTCACTATAAGCTGTATCACTAGCCTTAACTAATAGCTAGTAGGGTTCCTGTTGCAGGGTAACAGCCTGCAGCTGCAACATAGAGAAATGTGCAGTACTAAATACCGCTATCTAAATATGCTATATGCAGCAAATAGCAGTATCCAACAGTGGTGAGTATTTGCATGCAGATGTTGACATTAATCTCAAGTACTAGTTCATTTCACTGTACTTGAACTTATTGTATTTGCACCTATATAGAAAAACAAATCCGGTCAGGAAACAGTATGTTGTTTAAATAATCCTTTCAAGCTGAGGAATTTCTGGAGGTGGCCAGCTGGAGAGAAGATTGTTCAAATCAATAAATTAGAGGTGGTCTCAGCCATCTTGGCACTCTTCACTTTTGATACTTTTACACTTACTGTCAAAATAGACTTTGTGAAGACATTTTCATTTGTCTGAGGGAAAATAAATGACAAATCTCATTTTGACCCCAATAATACTTTCAAACTGTTAACAGGGACATGGACGATGTTCAAGAATATGCTGTACTTAAGACCTTGTAGACTACAGCATATCCTGTCAAGCCTAATAGCCAAATATCTGCATATATCTGCTCAGCTATCAGGAGGGGCCTTACAATAAGAACTTAATGGAGTGAAACATTTGCCCTTCTATATCTAACATGCCTTTCTTGTTCAATTGAAACAGTTCTCTCACAGTCCTTTGCCTGTGACTTCACAATTCATTTTTATACAAATGAATGGGGTCTTTGCAGTATAAACTGTAGAGCATGGCCACGCTAATATAGATGACACAGCTGCTGAGTGTCTCTTGCATTTACATTTCATATATCAGCAAGGGATGTAGAAAAATGTGCAAGAAAATTACTGGAAATTTCAAAATTAAACTTTTATGTCCATTAGAGCTGTTCTTTAAGGGTTTTGTTTGTTTGTTTGTTGATTTAGCTGGTAGAGTTACAGGATTTGTGATCCGCATATTTGTATCTTATGATGTCTTATTAGAATTACTATGAGAGCTACCATGATTTCTTTCTTTATACAGATATTTGGAATCCAAAAGTCCAGCCATTCTACCTAGCTAGTAGTTCATCCAGAAACTGAGATGAAAACATAGCACTTCTGGAAGGGTGCCAGAGAACAGCACTGAGTTAAGGAAGAATGAGATAAGAACGTAAAGAATGGGTGCTATGCTGGCCATGGAGAAGGACTGGGGGAACTGAACTGGAGAAGGACTGGAAGAAGGACTTCATACCCACTAACAAAGGTCCTAAAGGAGTCCTGACACTCAGATGTCCAGAGTTCTGGTTGTCAGTTTTGATGATGATGCCTATGCAAGTATGAGAGCCTTGTTACTACAAGCCCCTCTGCAAATGTGTAGCTGAGACTGGTGAACTTTGCAGCTCACTGCTTCCTCACACCCTAGTTCAGCTACCACAAGCGCAGCCTGGTCAGAGTCTGGAATTCCCTCTAGCTCCCCAGGAGAGGCAACTCCACCAGCTGCCACTGGGCAGACACTGACCTTACCCACTGTACATTTTCCGCTCCACAGCAGGAGAAACAAGCTTTAAATGAAAATAAGAATAGCATCACACTGCTGATTTTGCTTGTCTTCTGGTTTTGATATGTTTTACAGGTTGCATTTTGTTACTTTAAAAGCACAACTCATTACTGTTTGCAGTCAGCTGCTTTGACTGCCTTGTTTTTTTTTTTCCTTTCCTTCCAGAAATTATACAAGGAACACAAAACTGTGATTGCTTTTCACTTATAATTATAGCAAATCTTCTGTCCCCCCTCCTCCCCCGTCCTCCCCCCCAGAAAAAAAAATAAAAAAATAAAAAAATAAAGTCATTATCCTCTTTGGCAAATACTGGAAAACAGCAAATACAAGCAAATACTACAAGAGCTGATTATGCAGCATGTGATGTAATTGAATAAGCAAGCAGAGAGGCTAACATAATATATGAGATTTCACTCAAGTAGAGATTAGTACTCTCACTGTCTGAGAAGTTCAAAAATGCAGCAGAGAGAATAAGATATCAAGAGTATCATTTTCTAGGGCAAAGCACATACAATTGCAATGGATTATTCATTAAAATCATTGTACTTGGCATAGAAATGAACACATATGGCATTGCAAATTTCCCTTGCCCCTGGATCCTAGACTAGTATTATTTATATGATTGTACAAATTAGACTGTGGACTTCCAGAACTTTCACCATATGGAAGGAGACACTTAAAAGTCTACAGATGTTGCACAGAGGACAGATGGCCACACACACACACACAAAAAGGTGTTTGCGACATTCACACCCCAGCTACTTTGGAAACACCACCTTGCCTTCAGCCTTCAAAATGTGCTTGCTCTCTGTGATCACTGCAGTTACTAAGAGTGTGAATTAAATTTTCTGTGTGCTACACTAAGATTTTTAAATTGGTGGTAACAGAGAACAGGAACACAATACATTTTATTTCAAAATACCTACTTACATTCTGCTGCAAGAAGGTGAGAAGGAAAAAGTCACAATTTATCCAAGCATGCATGCACTTCGTCTCTTCATGTACCTTATCTCTTCACCATCTTGGTGGCATTCTTTTCGCTAGTGGATCTTATATGAGGACTGATGAACTTGCCCCTACAAGGTCCCCAGCCCCAAGAACAGCAGCAGTCTGTTCTCAGTCCCATTCAGGGGGTAAAGCTATGGTCATGAATGTCCTATCACGTTCCTAGCAGTTTGAAAAACCCTCTTAAAGGCAGCTTTTATCAGCGTGTTTGACATGCATATACTCTCTGTGAGGTTCTACCTATGGAACCTCATAACTCCAAAAATATCCACCATCATCAGAGCACTGATTGACTTTCTGCTAATTAGCTTTGTTGGTTGAGTTGTCAGGATCCAAACGAGTATAGCACATTTGTGTTCCAGGACACATACAAAACAGGCTGATGAAATTTCAGCAGAGTTGTACAATGAACTTTGGGCCATTGAGATTTGGGCATTGAGTCCACAGATTTGCTCCTGTACCTAATCTCTGTGAGGCAGTAATTCACATCAGTCATGCTCTGACAGAGGCTGATATAAATCAATGTGCTTCCATAAACGTTGAATTATGACTATATGTGGCATATGTAGGACCTGTCCTGTTTATATTTGCCATGGCTTTTAGGTAAAGTACTAACAAGCCACCATCATTATACCAGATTTTTACCTTCCATAAATTCCTTCCTACTTGTAAAGAAATGGTGTTACAATCTCAACAACATGCAATGGTGCATTATTTTATTTTATTTTACTTTATTTTATTTTATTTTATTTTATTTTATTTTACTTTATTTTATTTTATTTTATTTGAGGAAGAAAATTTTGCTGCTATTTCAATGAGTATCTCCTATTCTGAGAATGATCTTCAATTTTATTTTAATGTTTTCATTTGGGAATACCATCAGAAAAAGGTACAACTCAACAAGTATAGGAATATCAGAACCTGTACTACTATAATTGGTTAAAACCTAAGCTCATTAGGAAAAAAAAACTCAAGATATGGTATGAAGATAAAATTTGTCTAAAGCTCATACACACTGAAAATCTAATTGTGATTGGCATTAAGGAAATTGTGGCTTTCATTGTTCCCACATCTTTAGGTTCTGCAGAAGGGTCTCTTGTAGGTAGAAGTGCTTTTCCCGCGTACATGTAACAAGGCTGCTTGGCATGCTGTAGATCCTGCTTTGTTGGATGGCCACCTAACTCTCAGGCATTACACCAGTGAGTTTAACACCATGTATTTCTGCCTAACAGCCTGAAATCATTAAAAAGACATTACATTATTTTAATTGTTTTGGATCAGCTCTCCCTGATAATCATTGTCTGACTAAACCAGGGCTACCCATGTAAGAGTTTGCGGAATCTACTTTATGCAGCTCCCTTTGAAGACCGCTTTTGTCAAATACTGTTCCCAGCCAATATGGAATAACTTAGTGAGAAATAATGGATGAATGCCAGTAGACATAAACATTAAATATCAATGATTTTTTATTCCAGTCTTTGAACCATGTGTTAATTGCAAAAAGATGTGTAAGACTGGTGAAAATGTGGAAAATGCAGTCTGCTGGGCTGTCCTTTAAACTGATAAAATCTATACAGAATTAAGACATGTGTCTTCATTTAATCTTAAATTGCCAAAGGCAGTTCATAGGCCCTCTCCAATTCCCTTCACCTCTCTCCCAGAAATCATGGGCTGCAAAACCATTATTGGCATGTTTTCTGTTCTACCAATTAGAGAAAGGCTTGCAGAATCTTTATGTTGTGACTAGCAATATTGTCTTATACACCAAAGGTAAATGTATGAACACTAAAAGAATGTTGTGATGTCAGACTACATCCTAATTTAAGTACAGACATTGGTGTGTCAGAATTCAAGTATATGTTCTTCCCATTTGGTACATTAATATCAATAGAATTGTATATAAAAGATGCCATTCTGACTGGACAGGTTTCTATGAAGGCATCAATGACTAAGGTAAGCTTGATCTATACTTTGCACTCTTAATTCTTTCACCAAGGAGCTTCCCCCTTGTTGCAGCAAAACTAGATAACAGTGTGGAAAAACAAATCACATGTTTTACCAGACATCTAAGCCTAACCCAAGTAGTGAAAGTTTGCAGCAAAATTTGTCTTTCCATATCATGACAAATATAAAAGCTTAATGTTTCTCCTCTCGTTTTACTCTTCTTAATCACCTCACTGAAACAGGTCTTCTCATGTGTTTGCAGAACCTTTTATATGAAACCTGCATATCACTGACCCTTTGAAATCTGGTGTTGTGAAACATGGTTTCGGATCAGCATAAAACACCTATCTTGAGGAATTCTGGAATTGGATCTGTTCTGTTGTTGTTGTTGTTGTTGTTGTTTTTTCCCTCAGTCCAACCAGTGCATTACTGTTTTTTTTTTTTGTTTGTTTGTTTGTTTGTTTTAATCAAAAGAAAATCTTGTATCTCCCTCATCATGTTTTCAAGGTCTACAAGCTGCTGTCTCCTCCTTCAAGTAGTGCTTCTACAGCATGACCCACAGGTCCCATCCTTTCTCTGGCACTTGGTGCTCCCTCTATTGCTCTCCCATAATCAATATAGTAAAGAAATGGCAACTGCAAATGCAGTGAATCCGAAGAGATCACTCAAGTAGGGACAATATAAGCAGCAAGATAGCGCTGTTTGGATAGGTGTCTGATTCCAGTGAGCCACCCACATAAGAGAATATAATTTAGAAATAAGCCTTTGGGGCCCACCCTACCAGTTCTTTTTATCATCTCTTTAGAGCTGCTAGCTGTGATATCTCCTAGGATCTTACTCTTTTCATTCTCACTGTGTCTTGAAGGTACAGACATTCATGCAATGAATGATCTCCTCTCTCCCATTCTGTCTTCGACCATGGGCCCTCAATCAGAATGCACCTGGTGAAATGAGATGGTAGCCAAGGGGCCCTCTTAACACCCTAACAGGGTCAGTCTGGAGTGTGTTCCTCACAGAATTACATAATGGCTAAGGTTGGAAGGGACCTCTGGGACCTCAGTGTCCTCCATTGTCCAACCCCCCTGTTCAAATAGGGCCACCTAGAGCAGGCTGTCCAGGACCATGTCCAGATGGCTTTTGAAGATCTCCAAGGTGGAAGACTCCTCTGCCTCTCTGGGCAGCCTTTGCCAGTTCTCAGTCACTCGCACAGCACAGAAGTGCTTCGTGATTGTCAGAGGGAACTTCCTGTGTTCACTGGCTCTTGTCCTGTCACTGGGCTCCACTGAAGAGAGCCTGGCTCCATCTTCTTTTCACCCTCCCTTCAAGTATTTATAGACATTGATGAGATCCCCCTTGAGCCTCCTCTTCGCCATGCTCAGCAGTCCCAGCTCTCTCAGCTCTCACAGGAGAGGTGAGTGATGAGTCCCTTCATCATTTCAGTGGCTCTTCACTGGACTCTCTCCCGTATGTCTGCATCTCTCTTGCACTGCAGAAACCAGAACTGGATCCAGCACTCCAGGTGTGGTCTCAGCAGTGCTCAGGGATCACCTCTCTCCACCTGCTGGCAACACTGAGCCTAATGCAGCTCTGGATACCATTAGGCCTCTTTGCTGCAAGAGCGCACTGCTGGCTCATGTTCAACTTGTGTCCACCAGGACCCCCAGATCCTTTACTCCAGAGCTGCTTTCCAACTGGCTCCCAGCACATACTGGGGCATGGGGTTGTTTCTGCCCAAGTGCAGGACTCTGCACTTCTTGTGGAACTTCATGAGGTTCTTGTCAGACAATTTCTCCAGCCTGTCCAGGTCCCTCTGGATGTCAAAGTGACCGTCTGCCCCAGTTCTGTGGCATTGCAAACTTGCTGAGGGAGCACACTGAGAGTAAGTACACTGTTCTGGGTACTCCTCAACTTAGAGAAGATAAATGAAGGTAAAAGATGTCAGTCCTTGGAACTGTGATCCCTGGCTTACATGCAATTCTGCTGTTGCTTTTTGCCCACATTACAGCTCAGTAAATTCTGACAGTATCCCCTTAAATGCAAAAAGAAATTGGGTCCTTCTTTGCTATACTATTCTTTCATTCACTTTCTTTAAAATACATAAACTTCTAGTTACAACATATGAGTATATGCAGGAGTATATATGTAACTATGCCAACTGACTCTGTGAGACAAACAAGAGTAGCTTATAAAAGCTCAAAAGACAATACTAAGGCTAAATCGCTGCAATTTCAGCATGCATAAGATGACAGGAATAACTGTAGTGATGCTAAAAATTAGTAAACTGCATAATTATTACTATGTATTTGCTACATATCACCCTGCTTAATTCAATATAAGAGTAGCACAAACAGTTCTGCTAAGCCCAGATATAGAGGTAGATGCCTAATATTTTTCTCAGAACAATGCTTTGGAGAGGGACTCTGTGTTCCAGAAATAAAAATCAATATTATTAGTTTAAGCTTTGTAACTCTTTCTGCTACTTGCCTTTACATTGCCATTGTTTACTGAAAAAAAAAAAAAAAAAAAAAAAAAAAACACGAAGTGTATGCGGCTTCCTTGGTTTTACTTCCAACTTTTCCTCATCCAAAGGGAGAAACAGTCATTGCAATCAGTCTACCCACGTCCTCAGACATGGCACCATTGTGCCAGGACACAGTTTCACATGAGTTATAACTGATCCCATAGTTCAGATAATAAAATCCCAAGTACTTTAAGGTAACTACTCCGATAGGAGAATGGAGAAGAAGGAAGCAGTGTGATGAATACCTCTTACCTGATCGTGACTCTGATGGAGATGATCACTCATAGCTACCCTGAAAGGAAGCTTTTTATTGTTAGCATGGGACCACTTACAAAGTAAGGTGAAACATTACCATAGGGAATGGGAAACTAGTTTGTTTAACAGGGATGAGACTAAATTAATCTAGTTTGTAAGTTATTCATTATAAATAATTTTCTCTGCTTAAACCATGTTTTTTATTAGTGTTTCTTGTTAAACCTATTAGAATATTAAGCTGATGAGTGTAGCACAAAGAGGAAGCAATATGTCTGGTTTTGTTTTTAAAATAAATGCTTTCCAAAGCTCTGTCTGTGAATCCTGGAAAAGAGTGGTTTTGATTTTCTCTTGAGAAATGGGCTGAAGCATTTTTGTCAATAGACATCCTTTTCAGACAGAAACCTAATTTATTCTGGCCTTGCTGAATGGTTTCAGAGCCACGCACCCTGGCAGCAATAATACTGTCATCTTTACTCTCATATTAAATTCACACTTGAGGAGCTGTAGATGATGAATTTCAGATTTCTCTAACCCTGATGCTCTTTTCAGCTTTTGAGTAATTCTCATAAAGTAAGGCAAATGCTGCTGGACAAAGGAAACTGATAAGACTCCAAGTCTTGGAGTCTTATAATAAAACATTAAATGCAGATATATTGACATTGTAGAAATTAACCTGTAGGTAGCAAAAAGGCTATAATTTAGGCCATCTTAAATCAGATATTTTATCTCTTTTCTCTTTCATTTAAGTATTTATATGTACCACATTATACATACATATATTTCAGAAATCCTCAGAGAGAATTTTTGTTAGTGTCAAATAAACAAACCAAGGAGAGATTTGATATTCCAAGACCAGGATAATTAAGATGTTGAAGTAAACTTCAACATAAATTCTAAACTTAAAAGCAAAACAAAATAAAAACAAAAGCAGTGTTTTCTCCAATCTGGTATGCATTGATCTCTGTGGGGAGAGGAGGGAGAGGCAATTTCTCAGTTTTGCATATTTATACAATGTTTTGAACATTTGAACAAGGAGATGTTCCTATTCAAGCTGTAATCACGACTGCTTTGCACAGTGGCCTTGAGCTCTGTGTTTTCTGCTATGGAAAGAGCATCAGATTGGGAGCCCCATGGTCAAAGGCAATAATGTGATCTGGGCAGGAGTGGGCATGTAAAGCACAGTATTCAGCTCTGGAAAGAAGTCAGAAAAGTCAGTGAGGGGCAATTCTGGCAGAAGGGGCTAAAGCACAATTCAAACATAGAGGTTTTCCACAGAGAAATTCACATCCTATTTTTTTTTTTTTTTCTTGTGCATATTGGCATGGCAGTACTAGCCTGTTGACAGCTTTCTTAGCTCAGATGGCATAGTTGATCTCTCTTTAGCTGACTATGAAAGTGGGGTTAAAGTTTTGTGGTTTCCCATTCACCAAGGAAAGGAGAAAGAAAAGACACATTCAGAATATATGGTCACATTACATTTCTACTCTGCAGCATGGCAGTTTTTTTTTTCCCTTCTTGGCAAAATCCACAAACTCTCCCAGATGTTCGCAATGTCTACTCAACTGATCTGTCCACCCGAGTTCTCTTCAGGACTGTGCATAGCGATCAGTTACTGGGGATTAAACTTCCCAGTCTTGCCTCATCATAGGAACATGGCTGGATCTCAGACAGGTTATACCTTGAGATTTTACTCTTCTCCTTAGGCCTCTTTCTTTTCTTAGAGCTATACCCTTTTCCTGGCTTGGCTGAACCCAACATTTAGGCACAGTACACCTTGAAGCCATTACAATGAATGGTAAAAAAAAAAAAAGAAAAAGAAAAAAAGTAGGTTTCAGATTGCCAATCAAGTCTAAATTCAATAATCTTACCATATTCACTGTTTAATATGCATTATTCAAGAGAAGATTAAAATAAACATGATATCATTGCAGCATGATTTGTTTCAGTTTTGAGGAAATTCAGCTTGGTGAGGGATGAAAAAAATTCCTCACCCATAAGAATCAGATGCTACAACTGAAATGTGGACAATAATATCAATTCCCGATTTAAAAATAAATAAATTAAAATCATAAGTATGTGGGGAGGTGTTTTATTGAAGCTTAAGGCATGAGTGTGGTAGGCCTGTGAGGATTGGTCTTTATTTGCCCATCAGAAAGACCTCTGGAGCTATTCTCTTTGAACCTGAAATAAATGGAGTGGAGGCTTCACATCAATTTCTGGGCATCAGTGTTCACACCTTTCCTTTTACAGTACTCAGTTCAAGCTATGATGTTACCTCACAGATCCAGACACCAAAGACACAGACCCAATGTCTGTTTCAACTCATTTTGGCTGTAACACCACAGACTCTGGCTCCTAACCAGGGTGTCAGAAATACCTGGAAGTATTGATGGATATTTGTACTTCTATTATGTGTTAAAATGGAAAACATTGCAATTTTGTTTTTCTCAAGACCCACACTAAGGTAACCTCAAGCTAATCCCACTTGTAGAGGAAAGCTGAGTCATGCTTGGTTACTTTAGTTTTTTTCTTAATTCCAGTAGCAGCTAGGTTCCCCAAACACCATAACTGTAAAGATTCTGCAAAGACAGTACATGGTTCATTGTACCACACACAACAGATGTGGGAAGCTCAGAACCAGACACAGATGCAAATGCTGTATTTGCCAATCAAATGGAAGACTTACAGCCAACAAGGAAATGCTAGAAGGGAAAAGAAATATTTAGCATCACAAAACAAAACAGAAAAGTTTCCTTTACACTGAGACAGCCCCTGCCAGCACCAAATGTAGGGGACCTTCAGATTAAATTTAACACATAGGTGCTTGGGCTTGTCACTGGTATTCATTGCACTTGGACATCAAAAGAATAAAAGGATTACCTGTCACTGAAATAATTTTTATTAATGGGAAATAGTGGTGTGCAGATACCCGGGTTAAACTGATAAACTGCAGTGTTTTGGGATTAAATATCACCACTGCACAGTAATAATGAAGAGAAAACCACTGCATCATAGTCCTGCTGTGCATTTTACAACACGATTGTTCATTCATTCTCCTCAGCCTGATGAGAGACAGAAATGGAGCAGCATCAAAACAGGACTTACACAACAGTTGGCTCTTGTTTTTCTGGTTTTTGTTTGTTTGTTTGTTTGTTGTTTTGTTTTTCCCTCTCCACATTCTAGCAGTATGTGGCTGTTTCTATTATTTCCTGATCTACATCCTCTCTGAGTGTAAAGATGTTGCTAATGGATAATTGTATTCATGCAATTCTAGAGGGGAATGCATTTCAGCATGAAATACACTATATATCCTCCATTTATTCTTAACCAGGAAGCTCAGTTTCTAAGGAAGTGTGCTGATACATCTCCAGAAAAAAAAAAAAAAAAAAAAAAAAAAAGATTGGCAAGAACTCACTCTTTACTAGACTGAGACTTTAACTCCTTCAGAGCCATGTATTAAGGAGAGATGAATCAGAAAGATGAAAGGCCTGGTCCTTCAGGCACTACAAATGGAGAAATATGGTTGCCCTCAGAGGGCAGAATTTCATATCAAAGTTAGATTGCCAGTTAGATTGCCAGTTAGATTTCTTGATCACAAGAACTTCAGTTGCAGCACTGAAGTTGGTCTGTATCTCTACATCTCTTGTGGTTTGTGCATCCTTAAAGAGATGTAAATGAACTGAGGAAATCTATTTAGCTCCCTTTTCAAGTCAGGTCTTCTGAATCTTTCAAGAGATACTTAAAAGGTCAAACCCCACATAAATAAATAAATAAAACAATGAAACAAAAACCACCTACTCTTAGTGATCTCACTGGAGCTATGCCTTCATACACCAGCTGGGATGTAATTGCTCAGAGAAACAGTTAACATTGTTTTTTGGACCTTCTGTACCATGCGCACAATTACTGAGATTAGAAAAGTATTTTTCTTAGTAAAGTAGCATCAGCGTAACTGAAACATCTAATACACACTCTTCTGAAGTCATCTGCTATTGATTTCTGTGAACTTCAAATCAGACCTGCAGTTAGGAAAACATTAAATAAAGCAAAAATGGAGCTTTTCCTTGGTGTGATGGTAGATCTCCATCTGTCAAGCAATCATTTGGCATATTTCTATCTGCAATATTTGCTTGAAGCTTGTTTGGTTTTATATGGGCACAAGTTGGCATGATTATGATCAACAAATTCTCATGTTATGAAATGAGTCCCAACTAACCACATGAGAACCTGCTTGGTTATTCAATTTCAGGACGGACTTGAGCAACTCTTAGAGCATCTTTTCCAATCCAGGTAATTAATCCAGTTAGTTGATATCTATTTGTACAGAAATCTAAAAAAGAAAGCTACTGTTTAGAACGGCAAGTGTTGGAGAGCAGGCATTTATAATACCTACTATCTGAAATGCAAAAGGGGGGATATGATGGGAAAATGTGCAAATCTCCCACCTGACAACCACACACCAAAGAATGCCCAGAGTTTCAGTGTTGGAAACCATGTGAGCATGTCCCTGCTGTCAGTGCAAGTCTGACCTGTTATGGTAAGGAACTGGAGGTCATGTGGAAGCTAGAGAGTAGTTAGACCTACTCTCTCTTTCCAGAAGATTTTCTTAAATATGCTCAAATAATCATTGGGCAAAGGACAACAACCTCAAATAATGTGACACTTTCAAATTTTGTTTTGGCCCTGAAAATACCCATAACAATTTTTAGCTTGGAAACTTTGGGATCAGCTCTTTTTCAAAGTGTACGATCTTCATCCACAGGCCTTCCTGAACAGAAGGTGACATGTTTATTGTATCAGGTGGGAGTATAAAGCACAGTTAAGATTTCTGCTGATGATATTATGTGCCATTGTCACCTAATAAAGTACTTAGAAGCAAGTTAAAAATAGCTGGGCACATAAAAAAAATGTACACTGAATCCAGAGTAAAAGCAAACACTTCATTCTTACTGACTGCAAAGAACATTTCATCAGAATTAATTCTGTAGGTGACTGTGTGGCTCTATAGGTAGTCAGTCTACAAAGACAAGCCAGGAGGTAAAAATGTGCATTAGAAGACAAGGTCAGAGACATTATGCTGAGAGAACTGAAGAGTCATATTTACATTTTTCAAACAGAGGGGAAAATTCTTATTCCAAGAAAGCATGCTTAGTGGCAGCCAGGGGAGTTTCTAGGAAAATCTTTGAAGTTATGCTAATGTTTCAAGATTTCTTTAAATCACTTTTTAAAAAGTTTCTAGAAGATGCTCTTTTCAAACCTTGTTTACATTAAATTTAAATTCCAAGCAAAATGATTTAGAGAATAACAAGTTTCTGCAGAATTATGCAGGCAAGTCAGGAAATGCCCTAGTTAGGACTGTCCTTCAAGCTGTAGCTCAGATCTGTGGTGTATACATGAATATATATGTAACTCTACACATACACACAGCCGCATATATTTTGCCATTTAGTGGTGATCCAGAAATGCAAGTCAATTGGAAAACATTTAGGGTCTGAGAAAGGGCAGAACTGGAATATGTAGGGCTACAGAGGCAGAGAGGGGGCCACTTGGCCAGCTGTCACAATGTGGTAAGGGAACTGATGCTGAGGTTGCCCCAGAAAGACCCCAACACTTACTCCCAGGCCTTCCAATGCTTAGAAGAAAACCAAGTGAGATGGAGGAAGCATCAGCTACTGCCTTTCCACATGCTTCGGGCAGCAGAGAATCTGAGCCATTGCCTTTTGATTATCTAATAGTGCTATTTCCATGATATGCCTCAGTAGTACTGCCACCTCAAATATACACGATGATGCATCATCACAAGTGCTCCTTGAGGCATGGATAGCAAGCATGTGCTGGAGGAAGCACAGACAATGCAAGTGTTTGCACATACTACATTCTGTTACCCTCATAGCTGCTCCTAGAACAAAACCACAACTCCGGATAGTCTATGCTTTGACCGATATGCATATTAGTATTTATGGGAATTGCTGTGTAAAGTTACACATGGTGTTCCTTGCCAAAGGATCAATTTAACATCCTGCCCTTAAGGTGCATCAACTGTCTGACCAGTTTCCTCTTTATAGATTTGGGCAATATGAGACTGCATTTTCAGATACTCCTGGCTGGGATCCAGTCTAAGATTCACAGATGCATTGATTCAGAGAAGGAAATGAAGGAGATGGAGAGGAACAGGGGGAAGTAAAGACCTGGCAGTCAGTGTCAGATAGATTGAATCAGTCTTCTATTGCCCTCATTGGAGGGACTATACCAATCAAAGACATGTTTAAGAAGGGGCTCTGAATCTCTGATTTCTGTTCCTAAGTAACCAAAAACCTTGTGATATTTTTTGTTGACCGGTTAATTGACTGTTTAAGATTATTCTTTAGAAATACACTTATGACTGTGTCTACTACTCACCAGATTGGCAGCTGTCAAAATAATCCTAGCTTGGGTGGGTGTTGAAGGGGGCTCCATTCCTCTCTCCATCTCATCACCTTCAAGCTTCAGCTTCATTCCCTATGAACCAATGGGTTCATAGATCAACCCATTCAGATGGGTTAATCTATTTGGCAACTCTTCCTCAGGATCCGGAGTGTCATTTTTTACAACTTCTCTACTTGAAGTGGAATTGCATTCAGGAGTGGCATGTGTCCATGACTAACAGCCCACTGAGGCTAAATTTCCATCTTTGCTTTCTCCTGTAAGTCTTTTTCTCAGTTAAGGCTGAGAAAGTCATGATACTCAGTCTGTTTTCCCTCATTTGCGTAGCTCTCATAGAGTTAAAACAAGAGCAATATAAGTATTGACAAATTAGCAAGAAGGGGGAGATATGTTGATACATGCTGGACATTAGCAGGGAGGGAGCATGTCATGAGCCATTAGACCATAACCTAAGCCAGCTAGGTCTGCTCAGAAACAGACAGTTTCACTGGATTTGCTGATCCTTCCAGAAAGAAATATTTTCCATAGACTACTTGATTGTGCTTGAATGGAATTCATACAGGAATGCTGCTACAAATCTGCCTGCTTTCCCACTGTTCTTCTGCTCCTGGGTTGCTCTCCTGGTTGATGGCACTGGAGAATGGAGGTACCAGTTTCTCAGTGATCTGACCAGGGTGACTTTTGTTCCTGTGGCTCTAAGGTTTTATTTCCTTTCATAAGAGGAGAAGCAACATTTAATGAACAGATATTGTTGATGTTCCTCTCTGCACAGGACAACTCCTTTATGTTTTCACCATAATACAGCTCTTCATCAGATGAAGAAATTTGTTTGCTCAGCTTAGCTCACCACCATGTCTCACACCTAGCTCTTCAAAATGGGAAAAAATGATGTCTGGTGTTTAGCTGCTTAGATAGAGGAGCGTGCATAGCCAACCCATTGGAGAACTTTGTACTAGTAAAGGAGAAAATCATTTTTAAAAATTGCCAGCTGTTGGTAAATGGTTTGTGGAAAAATCAAACCTTTAAGACATGTTTGTGAGGTGCTATCTGTAAAATATACCACAAGCTGCCTGACATGGTGCCAAGGTTTTACAGAATCCTCTGAAAATTTACAATGAGTTTTCTTTTCTTTTCTTTTCTTTTCTTTTCTTTTCTTTTCTTTTCTTTTCTTTTCTTTTCTTTTCTTTTCTTTTCTTTTCTTTTCTTTTCTTTTCTTTTCTTTTCTCTTTTCTTTCCCTTTCTTTTTCCTTTCCTTTTCTTTTTCCTTTCCTTTCCTTTCCTTTCCTTTCCTTTCCTTTCCTTTCCTTTCCTTTCCTTTCCTTTCCTTTCCTTTCCTTTCCTTTCCTTTCCTTTCATTTCCTTTCCTTTCCTTTCCTTTCCTTTCCTTTCCTTTCCTTTCCTTTCCTTTCCTTTCCTTTCCTTTCCTTTCCTTTCCTTTCCTTTCCTTTCTTTTCCTTTCCTTTCCTTTCCTTTCCTTTCCTTTCCTTTCCTTTCCTTTCCTTTCCTTTCCTTTCCTTTCCTTTCCTTTCCTCTCATGTTTCATTGCAGACCAGGGGAAAGTTAAAAAAGCTTTTACTGACACTGACATCTTTCTGTATGTCAGTGGTAGGGGAGTAATATAAACATTTGTCCAAACACTTGATGTATTTGGTATTTATATTTTAAGAGTAAATTTCATTCCAGATATTTTTGCTCTCCAAAGGTATTTGCTCCTTTACATCTGTGTTGATGTTGTATAAGAAAGGTATTTTGCAGATGAACACATACGTATTTCTCCTCTGACTAATTGTTTTTGCCACCAGAGTTTCATATCCATTCTCTGCTGAAGACTGAACTCTTTTCACTTTCTGAAAGATGAACTATCATTAATCTTGTGGCATTTTATCCACACTGTGGCTCCTAAAAGGAAAGACAATGCTGTAGTATGGAAAGGGCAGGGCAATGATAAATAAAAATATGGATAAAGTCAAGGTCAGTCTTCAGCCAGATGAGCTCAAAGAGGAAAAGAGCAGTGCTCTTCTTTTAGAAAATCCATTACAGCATTCTATCTCTGGCTGCAAAATAGCATGAGTGCTGCTGTTACATGTGTCTGCAGTCAACCGGAACTAGCAGAATGGCAAGAGCTACTACAATCCTGTGTACCAGTTCCACAGCACCCTATAAGCCACTGGAAAAACTTTCACTTTTTTTTTCTTTTTTTTTCTTTTTTTTTTTTTTTTTTAAAAAAAAAACTTTGTGTGAGGGGTGGAAAAGGAGAAAGATCTAGCAAAGTTAATTTTCATTAAAATGCGTTCCCATTGTTGGAGGTTATATTTCTGACATCTTAATGATGTTCATGAATGTAAATGTATATTCTTCTGTGGCTGTAAGAGTCTGTTCCCAAAGGAAAATACCCTCCTGATGATGATGGGCAGAAAATAGTCTTTCATGGAGAAAGCAAATATATCTGTGCTAATTTCTCCCTCTACTCAGCCTAAGACATTTGAAACTGATGTCTCTCTGAAATTGACAGAAAGTTATCACTCCACTAAATTGGCCACGTTACCGATGACACATCTATCCTTTCAAACATCTGAGAACACAGGGTGAACAAAAATGTTCAAGTTATGAATGTCGCTCTCAATTAACAGCACTGTTGCATGCAGAAATGGTTTCTGGGCTGTTTTCACACTCCGAGCCATCTGCGACAATGGCAACCAGGCAGATGAGAAATTCTTGGGATAGTTTCATTGATGTACATGTGCCAAATGATAATACGTTGATATGGGCAGGCAATCGTAATAGAATTGTGACTTGATGGCATTAGGGTTCAATGTGCACCGGTGTA